>NC_056743.1:1721437057-1721592057 GCF_019279795.1 Protopterus annectens | reverse complement strand
CTGCATGTCCTCCCCGCGGATGGGTGGGCATTCGAAAGGCGTGTGTAAATGGGCGTGCCTTAGTTGAAGATTGAACATCGAGCTGGCACCTCGGCGTTCATGAAAAATCTACTGCCAATCATTAGCGGACCGGAGTTCCACTGTAGCAACCCCTAACCGGGAAAAGCCGAAAGACAATGATTTGTACTACCTACACTGGTTGCCATCTTTTTATTTTTAGTCAGTTTACCAAATATCGTCTATCTCTGCTTTCTTTTGACTCTTGGATTTTGTGATTTACTGTATTGGAAAAGTATATAAACTTCTGTTTTATTAGTCTTTTGATTGGGTTGCTGTTTTGTTTTCCCAGTTCTTTTTAGAAGTGTATAATCCCAAATAAATAGTTTGTCTAACAGAAAAGAGGTTGTTAAGATGCACAAATGTGGATTTACTGCTTTCAGATGACTCTTATTCATATTTGTGCTTTTGTATTATAGCGTAGTGCACTCCTCAGGCTTTACACAGAATAGTAGAAAAACTGTTCAGTGAATATAGAGATTAACCCTTTAACTATCGATGAGAAGTTCTTTAACTGTAGCTAACAAAGTATCTCAGCACCTGCGGACAAGAATTAAAGCTGCTGGTTCATTAACAAAAAAAAAAAAAAAAAAAAGGATTTCAAACTAAGATTTTAAAATTTAAGAAAAAAAAACAGTTGTACCCTCAGAACTCTGTGCTGTTTAGTCATTAAGTCAAGCTCAACTCTTCACGACCTTAAGGACGTCAGCACACTAGGCGTAAATGTCTTGTAAAATTTATGGCCATTGCTTCATTAATGCAGTCTGTCCGTCATATCCTCTGTCTTCCCCTTGTTCTGCTTTCAATCTTTCCCATATCCTCTGTCTTCCCCTTGTTCTGCCTTCAATCTTTCCCAGTATCAGTGTTTCTAATAAAAATAATTTAAAATGATATGTGTGGAAAATAGGGAAAATGGGTTATGGATGGATGGATGGACGGACGAACAGACTTGCCAGTAAAGTTAAACTTATGTGAACTGCAGAAAAAGGCAATTAATTCTAGGTACATTTTGGGTAGTGAAAAGAACATTGTTGGCTAACATCAAAGACTAAGGCAATGCTGATGTCATGAAACCTAATCATGCCCTGACTTAGCGGTATTATTAGAAACTTAAAACATCTGTAGAAATTAGAAAAAGAGAGGAACCCTGCCTTCTCATTATGTGGCCAGACTATGTGAGTTTTAGTTCTACTGTCATCCTTTTCAGTGAGCAGTCTGGGTTTATTTCCTGAAGTACTGACTGATTTGATCTTCTTGAAGTCTCAAACGTTTTCTCCACCACTACAGCTCAAAAGTTCAGTTTTCCAGCACATAGACCTTTAACAGTGTGATTTCTTTGTTGATTTGTCATAGATTTCCTTTGAAAAAGAAATTGCTTTTTAATTTCATGGCTTCAGGAACCATCTGCAGAGATCTTTGAGTCCAGGAAAACAAAAGTTTATCACTGCTTCACTTCTTCTGTGTGTATTTTCAAATAACTGATGAGGCCAGATGACATAATTTTATTTATTTATTTATTTAATTTATTTTTTTATGATGAACACCAAACAAACTTGCATTTTCTATTTTCACCTTCATCAACAGACTCTTCCTTCACTTTCATTATCAGAATGATATCATCTGCATACCTAAGGTCCATAATATTTCTCCTAGCAATTTTGATTCCAGCATCTGATTTATCTAACCAGAATTTTGCATAATATTAAGCTTATCAGTTAAATAAGATGACAATATACAGCCATCTACTCCTTTTCCAGTCCCAAACCAGTTAATTGTTCTATATTCAGTTTTAACTGTTGTTTCTTATTCTGCACACAGATTCCTCAGACGGCAAGTAGTGTGACCTGTATCCCTAGTACTCCAAGAATTTGCCACAGTTTGTTATAGTTTGCTCAGTCAAAAGCTTTGCAGTAGTCAAAGCAGAATTTTTTCTGAAACTTCCTTGTTTTCTGCATTATCCAGTGGATGCTGGTAATTTGATTTCTTGTGTGTCTTGACACTTCAGAAGAACAGCTTGCACATCTGTCGGTTCTCAGTCCATATATAATTTTGCAGGATTTTAAATAATTAAGCTGGAATGCCTTTACTTCCTGCAGTCTTCTTGTTAGCAAGGTTTTCTAGGGTCCATTTCTTTATTTACATTTCTTTAGTGGGCTAGTACGGTTGTATCTGCAAAAACAAACTCCTTTCCCGCAGAGGTCTGGGGAGGAAAGCTCCATACATCAACATGGAAAAAAGACAAAGTACACAAGAGAAAAAAGTTTTCCTAGTAGGAACATAATACAGAGAATTTACATATGCCAACCACACAGTGACATTTCATTTTAAAAAATGTCTTAAAAACACTCCCTGAATTCAGAGCTATAATGTATGTGCCTCCTTAGTAGGATTAATCACTAGTTGATGTTACTTCCAACATCTGAAGCATTATAAAGAGCACAAAATACTGCTTTTTGAGGCTGCATGACTAAAGTTTGAAGTGGTGGTCACTTTGTATTGAACTAGTAGTGAAGGAGCACCAATTGAAACTCACTGTTTCACTCTTAAAGCAGTTTTGTGACCTCCCACACCTCTGCTACATGTACTAACTCCCAAGATTGCTGCTGTATCTTTCAAAAAAGTGAACAGAGCTTTAAAGACAAAACAAATTGTGATGTTCATCGTGTTACCCTGCTGCAGTCATCACACTTGGGTTATCCTGCCGTCAGGCGGTCCCGCAGTCGGCCTGAATTCCAAAGTCTTGGTCCGGCGTCAGTTGCCGTCGCTTCTTCCCTGATGTCAGTGCTCCAAGGGTATACAAGAGGCATCCGATGCCATTTTCTTCAGTCTTTCTTGCCGCGCGGTGCCCGAAGCAAAAGCAGTTTGCAAGTGCCTGTCAGCCGACACCTGAGATTTTCGAATCTAATTTCAGTCCGAAGTCTTCAAAGCTAAGTACCCCGTTGGGAAACCTTTTCTTGCCTCAGTCCGATGTCAAGAAAAGTTAACAATTGCATTTCTTGTGGGAAGAAAATACCTCATAAGGACTTTCATTCTTATTGTATACCTTGCCTAGGCCCAGACCACGACGTCACTGGTTGTTGTCGGTTTTGTGCTAGGTTCAATAAGCGAACTATAAAGCGACGCTTTGATTTCGCACGACACCACTTTGGTAGGAAATTTAATTACACTACACCGTCTGAGCAGCCAACTACCGGCGTGCATAAAAAACGCAAAGATAAAGACAGGCAGCCTAGATCCAAGCCAGGCTCCGAGGCCTCGGCTGGTCTGGTCTCCGGTTATCCGGTTTTCAGTGAGGCACCTACGCAGCCCCTGGCGACCGCAGAATTGTAACCCCAGACCGCTTTGGATTGTCAAGCAGAGAGTTCTAGGCTGACGCAGCCATTTTCTTTGGACCCTACCGACAACATTGCAGAAGGAGAAGCCGGTGCTGTGGAAACACCTTCGGTTTCAGAAGGTGTCTTCAGACCGACTACTCTCACCATAGAATCTTATGCTAAGCTTAAGACTCCTGTAAAACCAAAAAAGACTGCACTTCAGTCTCCAGTTCAAGGCCCCATGCCTAAGAAACAGATGTTTAAAATGGCTGAAGATTTGATTTCTTTAATCAGGGGTTCCCAACCCCCCCCCAGACAAAAGGCCTAGACAAGAGTAGGATTATGCCTCCTCTGATCAACTGTCTATTTCCTCAGGCTCCTCTGAGGAACAGGATTACTCTTTTCCCCCTTATGAAGATTCTGATGCTGAAGATTCCATTCCCTCAGCTTCTCCCCCTGAAGACTATTCCTTTGGGGAAACCTTACATAACATGAGGGAACATTTCCACTAGGAAGGTCAGGACTACTCCGACTCAAAGAGAGGCTCCGAGAGTTTCTTTTACTCCCCCAGCACAGACCACTTGCTTATCCCTCCAGTTTTAGACATTGTGGATGATGTTTACTTAGAATCTAGTCTAAATCCAGATTCTCTGCCTCCTGCTCCAGCCAAACCAGACAGATATTATAGAGTGCCTGACTCACACAAATTCCTTTACAAATGCCCTGCTGCTGACCCAGAGACAATCTCCCAGGGTCCCAAAGGGGCTAAGGCTTCTATGGCTAAAAATCCTGTACCCTCTGAAAGGGACTCCAGAGCACTAGATAGGTGGGGGAAGAAGGTTTACACCTCAGCTACTCTAGCTATGAGAGCACTAAATTGTCAATTTCACATGCTGAAATACCAGCAGTTCCTAATGTCTCAAATAAAACAAAAGATGACCACGCATCCTCAACAGTCTGAATTCAAGGAAATGCAGGATCTGTTGCATGCAGCTGAACAGGTGGGTAAACATACTTTACAATGTGGACTTGATTCCTTGGAAGCTTCCTGTAGAGCAGCTGTTACTGGGTCTGTTATACGTAGGCATGCTTGGTTAAAGGAACAAACTCTGCCTGATCATGTTAAAGCAAAGTTACTAGATGCACCCTTACAGCAGGATGTTTTGTTTGGAGTTAAAGCAGAAGAGGTTTTAAAGAAAATGGAGGATAAGGCAAAATCTATGCAGACGGTCAAAGTTTTCTTACAGGTACAACCCCCACGCTTCAGCAGAAATTGGCCAACAAAAAATTGGTCCTTTCCAGCTTCTGACAGACCACAGAGGGGTAAATGGACGCCCAAGGGGCAGAGGTCAAGCACAAACCCTTTACAAACCTCACCAATGGGGCACTTAAACACAGAAGGGAGGAGAAGATGGGTTCCAAACTACTAGAAGACAAACACAATAACTTAAACCTCAAACTGCCAAGCAAAGCTCTTTTGGCAGCTCCCTTGGGAGGAAAATTAGCACTTTTTGCAGACAACTGGAGCACCATCACAAAGGACAAATGGGTCCTAGACATAATCTCACAAGGATGCAGATTCCATTTCCACACCTTGCCAAGGATAAAATGAATGCCAAACCTGCCACAAAATCAATGGGCAGAGGCACAAAAACAAATTACAGCTCTCATGGACATGAGAGCCATTCAACTGATATCTACACAGGAGCAAGGCCAAGGATTTTACTCAAGGCTCTTTCTAGTCCCCAGAAAGGTCAATGCTTGGAGACCCATTCTGGACCTTTCGATTCTAAACACCTTCTTGCAAGTACCCAAATTCAAGATGCTAACACTACAGCAGCTTCTTCCCATGTTGGGCAAGAAAGCTTGGCTAGTAACGTTGGACCTCAAGGAGGCATATCTGCATGTCCCTATCAGACAAAATTGCAGAAGATACCTCCGTTTCATTGCAGGTTCAACCCATCACAGATTCTCTGCACTGCCCTTTGGCTTATCTACTGCGCCCAGGGTCTTCACAAAATGCCTGGCACCAGTAATTGCATACTGCAGACAAAGTGGAATTCAAATATACCCATACCTGGACGATTGCCTCATCCAAGCAGGAAGCAAGGACATTCTCTTACAACATCTGGCTTTTGTAAAACACCTTCTAAGTTGCCTGGGGTACACAGTAAACAAAAAGAAATCAAAACTAGTGCCCTCACAAAATATAACATTCCTGGGTGCCAGCTTGAATACAACAGCCCAGATGGCTTATCTGACGCCAGACTAACAACTACAACTAACTCAATACTTCAAAATAATGGCAACAAAGGCCCAGCTCCCTGCAAGAAAAATTCTGCAGGCCTTGGGCTTCATGGCATCTTGCATACTACTAATACCATTTGCAAAAATGCATATGAGGAAATTACAATGGTACCTGAAAAGCGTATGAACTCAACACAGCCACAGCTTGGAAACAAGGATAACTCTCATTCCCTGCCTTCAACAGGAGTTTCTGTGGTGGTCACAGGCATGTCACCTCAACAAGGGTCAGCCTTTCACCTTACCCCCAGCCAAGCAAACTATGACAACAGATGCATCCGACTATGCCTGGGGGGCACACATGGCAGGACAGTGCGGTCAAGGCACATGGACTGCAGATCAAAGAAATCTGCACATCAATCAAAAAGAAATGCTAGCTGTACAGAATGCTCTGGCAGCCTTCAAGGACCTCTTACATCCAGGACAGCTTATAATAAGGACGGACAACGCCACAGTAATGTGGTACATAAACAAGCAAGGGGGTACACACACTCCTACCCTCTATGCAGGCAAGCAATGACCTTGTGGAACACAGCACTGGCTTACCAAGTTCAATTACAAGCTCAGTTCCTGCCAGGAAAAAAGAATACATTGGCAGAAGACCTAAGCAGGAACATCATGGATCCCCACGAGTGGAAACTGGATCCACAAGTATTTGCAATGATAATTCAAAAATGGGGGCGCCCAGACATAGATCTGTTTGCCAACCCCCAAAACTATCAAAATTTTGCACCAGGCCATTTCACCATCAAGCTTGGAAAGTGAACGCACTCTCATTCAGATGGAAAATGCTAACAGTATATGCCTTTTCTCCATTGCCCCTTCTCACAAAGGTGCTGCTGAAAGTCAGGATGGAGAGACCCCAGATGATGCTCATTGCCCCCGACTGGCCACGCCAGCACTGGTACCTACTACTAAGGAACATGGCCCACGGCCCACCTTGGATTTTACCACAAATTCCTCATCTGCTCACACAGCAAGACAGTCAGATTCTACACAGCCAGATTCTACACAGCCAGCTCAAAACCTTAAATTTGGTTGCATGGCAAATCACCTAAGCAACCAGCCAGCTCCTCTTTCACAAGCTGTTATGGATGTCATTCTGGAGGCCAGGAGGCCCAGCACCAGGAAAGCCTACTCAGACAAATGGAAAAGATTTTGCGCCTGGAACCAAGCTAAAGGCCAAAATACCTTTGAGCCGGACATACCTCAGATACTACAATGTTTAACGGAGATGTTACACAAAGGACTTTCTTTTTCATCTATTAAAATCCACGCCTCAGCTATTTCAGCTCACTACAACATGGATCCTCCCTTATTTTCATATCCACTTCTAAGGCAGTACCTCAGAGGGGCCAAAAACATTAGGCCTCCCAGGACAGCACCAACACCAACTTTGAGACCTCAACTTCTGGAAAAACTTACGCTGCCACCTTTTGAACCAGCTTTCTCAGCTGATTTAAAGTTTATATCATGGAAGACTGCCCTGCTGCTAGCAATTACTTCAGCCAGAAGAGTCTCAGAGCTACAGGCACTAATGGCAGTAGAGCCTTTCCTCATTTTCCATCAAGACAGAGTTTCTCTACGAACTAACCCCTCCTTTATGCCAAAGGTGGTATCCACTGTGGTTCTAAATCAAACCATCCATTTACCCACCTTTTTCCCAAATCCACAGAACAAAGGAGAAAGACTCCTGCACTCATTGGACATTCACAGGCAACTACATTACTACTTGGATAAAACTAAGGTTTTCAGAAAATCTGACCAGCTTTTTGTATCCTATGCTACAGCATCACAAGGAAAGGCTATCTCAAAACAGACCATTTCCAAATGGATAGGACATTGCATACGTTTTTGCTACACCCATCATGGAAAACCAGTTCCTGCTAGCATAAGGCTCCACTCCACCAGAGCAGCAGCTACATCTACAGCCTTCCTCATGGGGGTGCCAGCCAAGGATATTATGGAAGCTGCAACTTGGAGTTCAGTACACACCTTCACCAAACACTATCACTTACCAATTTACTCTAAGTCTAGAGCTGGCTTTGCCACTGCAGTTTTGCAGGGCATTCTAGCCTCCTCTAACCCCGTTTGACTCCACCTCCCATCCTTAGCTTTGGGATTCAACCCAAATGTGATGACTGCAGCAGGGTAACAGGATGAACATAGTACAGTTTTGTACCTACCATAAATGTAGATGTTCGAGTGTATACCCTGCTGCAGTCCAGGTTACCCTCCCTCCATCCCCTCTGACCTAACTGAAACCTTTCAATACCTTAAAATCTGATACAACCTTTGTGATGTATTTGCTTATAGCTGGAGGGATGTTTTGTTTTGCTAAACTTTTATTATTGGTACTATCTACTGACCACCTTTTTGGGGGGGCACCTGACATCTGGGGCAAGAAAAACTGAAGAAAATGGCGACGGATGCCTCTTCTATATCCCTGGCGCACTGACGTCAGGGAAGAAGCGACGGCAACCGACGCCGGACCAAGACTTTGGAATTCGAGCCAACTGCGGGACCGCCTGACGGCAGGATAACCCAAGTGTGATGACTACAGCAGGGTATACACTCGAACATCTACATTTATGGTAGGTACAAAACTGTACTTTTTTTGTGATCACACATTAGAATGTCAATCAGAAATGGCTTTCAGGTAAGCCTGGCACCAATTTTCCAAGACTTTCAGTTTCTCATTATCTCTGCGTAGCAAAAAGAAAACAAACAACAACAAAAAAAAAAAAACAAAGCATGATTAAGCAGACTGTCACGTGTAGTAATGTGCATGCTAGCTGTCCTGGGCTAAAGCTATTTTGGTATACTTACTGCATCTTTACTCTTGGGCAGATATGTGAAAAAACAAAAGGACTTTATTGTGACTGCTCATATGGAAGCACATTTCTGTGTTCCTGTAAAGTTCTTAAAAAGTTTACCCAAGTGCCCCCCCCCCTTTGGTTTACCAGCTACTCTTAGAAGGAACCATGGGCATGAGAGCACATTTATTCCAATAATTCCTTAGCTTTCCAGATCTTGTATTTTTTTCTAATGTATGTCTTTTATATGCTACACTACATACATGTACTTAAAGTACCATCCTATAACAATGCAGTTTCACTCAGTTGCAGTTTAACATCGGTCTGCCATATAGCTGCTGCTTATCATGTGTCATTGTATTTCTGTAATTATGATAAAGGGAGCATGAGAAGAAAGCCAAATAGGGCAGAGAAGAAAATACAGATAAGGTTTACAACTGATTAGGCTATTAAAAAGTAGGCCGGAGCTGAGGAAAATCTTGGAAAGGAAATACATGACCTTAAAACGACAGAGTACATAGAACAGTGATAAATTTAATTGGTTAGAGACAGTTGAAGCTCTGTAAGGGTTTTATAACCAGTCTGCTGTTATAGTATGCATGACTGTTGAATCTTCTGATTTTGTTTTTTCCTTAGTGTCACTGTCTTCTAAGAGAAGCTGAGTATTTGCGTTTCTTAAAAAGTAACTATATATTTTTTTGCGGGGGTAGAGCACTGATCTCCATGGACCTTCTCCAGACTGATTTGCTCAGAATCACACAGTTAAGCAATGGACTTTGGCATTCTTACCTTTTTAAGAAGCTTGTAAGAGTACATATTTTTTCATTTGAGTTAGAGATTGCATCTTTTTGTTACAAGACACAAGTAACATCAAATAATAAAAGGCAGGAAAGCTCCATAGTACATTTGGTGGTGCTTATAATATGTCTGCAGATGTTCTTCGTGTTTCACAGTTGCAGTCATTACATTTGGGTTATCTGCCTGCAGGTAGCCCTCAGCTGGCCTGAATATCAAAGTCTTGGATCCCTGCGTCGGATGCTGTCTCTTCTTCCATGACGTCAGGTCGTCAGGGGTATAAAACATGCAGCTGACGCCATTACATCAGTCTTTCTTGCCGAACGGTGCCTGAAGCAGAAGCAGTTCGCAAGTCGGCCAACTCCTGAAATTTTCATTTTCGAGTTTCAGAACCGAAGTCTTCAAAAAAGCTAAGTATCCCATTGGGGATCCTTTTTCTTGCTCTAAACCGATGTCAGTAAAAGTTAACAAGTGACCTGTGGAAAGCAAATACCTCAAAGATTTTCATTCGTACTGCATTCCTTGCTTAGGCCCAGACCACGGCGTCCCTCCCTGTCGATTTTGTGCCTTATTCAACCCCTAAACTGTTTGTTGTCTGTTTATTTTTGCAGCAAATTATTTCAGTACTCTGTTTAACTATCCAGAAATGGCTTTGGTAAGTCATCCAACTACCGACATTCCGAAAAAACATAAAGGTAAAGACAGAGACGGGCAGCATAGGTCCAAAGCTGCCAACGACACTTCCATTAAGCTAGTCACCAGTTCGCCGGTACTCAGTGAGGCCCGCTACTTCAGATTCGCAGGCCTCTACTGAGACCCATTCAGAGTCCGGTATGCCGTGAGATGCTTCTTCGATGATGGAACCTGCGGATGTTTCTACCTTGGATGGTTCCAGAGTTGCTGTGCAGGCACCAGCTTCTGAGGGTGTATTCAGGCCTACTGACTTATATTTCAAACCAATGTCATCTTCTTCTTCAAGGCCTAAAACTCAACCCACGCCTAGAAAACCAACGTCCAAACTGCATGGTCAGGCCCATATGCCTAAAAAGCAAATGCTAAGAATGGCTGAAGACCTTATTATTTTAATTGGGGGAAGCCAACCTTCACCCTCCAAGAGATCTAGAACTGATTTTCCTTCTGATTCTTCTGATCAGGATTCTGAAATTCTGTTTCTTCTGATTACCAGGATTTGCCCTTCTCTACCTATGAGGATTCTGATGCAGAGGACTCATTTCCCTCTGCTTCCCCTGCAGAAGATTTTTCTTTTGGTGAAACCTTGCACACTATTAGGGAGCATTTCCACTGGGAAAGCCAGGATTACTCTGACTCCAAAAAGAGGCTTAGGGAATTCTTACTCCTCCCTCAACACAGGCCTTTAGCTATCCCTCCTGCCCTGGACATTGTAGATGATGCCTTCTTGGAATCTAGCCTGGCCCCCAGACACTTTTCCTCCAGCTTCCAGGAAACCTGACAGGTATTAGAGAGTACCTGACTCTCACAAGTTCCTCTTCAAAAATCCTACTGCAGACCCAGAGACCATTTCCCAAGCACCTAAAGGCATTAAGGCTACTACTGCCCAAAACCCTATCCCCTCTGATAGAGATTCCATGGCCTTAGACAGATGGGGTAAGAAGGTATACACTTCTGCTACTTTGGCCATTAGGGCCTTAAACTGCCAGTTTCATATGTTAAAGTATCAGCAGCATATTATGGGACTACTTAAACAGAAAATGATGTTGATTCCTGATTGTGGTGAAAATAACGAATTACAGGATTTAATGCATTTTGCTGAACAGGTTGGTAAGCATACTTTGCAATGTGGTTTTGACTCTTTAGAAGCATCTTGCAGGGCTGCTGTCACTGGGTCTGTTCTTAGAAGGCATGCTTGGCTTATGAGCAAAATTTGCCAGATCATGTTAAAGCTAAATTACTGGATGCTCCCTTAAACTAAAACCGCCTGTTTGGCAACAAAGCAGAAGTCGTCCTTAAAAAGATGGAGGAAAAAGCTAAATCTATGCAAACTGTTGAAGATTTGCCTCCCAGATTTAGTAGGCATTGGCCTTCTAAGAATTGGTCCTTTCCTGTCTCTTCCAGGCCTTCTCAGTCCAAACCCAGGAATGGCAGACCACCTAAGCTACAGTCTCAATGTACTCACAGGCCTAAGCAGTGGGGGGCTCCCACTTCCAAAGCTGGAAGTAGTAAGACACTCCCTATGGAAAAATGTTACAATGACTTAACCTTAAACCTTCCAAGCCCTGCTCAGCTGCCTGCTCCCTTAGGGGGAAAGATCACCCTGCATGCAAAAAACTGGGAACTCATTACCCAGGACAAATGGGTTTTAAATATAGTTTACCAAGGATTACACTTCCACACCTTACCAAACCCAAACGGTTGGCCAGACCTACCTCCAAATCAGTGGGCAGAGGCTGAACAGCAGGTTCTCTCTCTTCTAAGTATCAGGGCTGTTCAGCCTGTCCCAGCAGAAGAAAGGGGGCAAGGTTTTACTCAAGACTTTTCCTGGTACACAGAAAAGACAGCTCCTGGCTTCCTATCCTGGACCTCTCTATTCTAAACACCTTTTTGGTGGTCCCAAAATTCAAAACGCTAAAACTTCTATAGCTGCTTCGTATACTAGGCAAAGATGCCTGGTTGGCAACGTTACACTTAAAGGAGGCTTACCTGCACATTCCAATAAGGGAATCTTGCAGGAAATACCTACGCTTCAGAGTAGGCTCCATGCACTATCAGTTCTCTGGCTTATCTACTGCGCCCAGGGTATTCACCAAGCGCCTAGCTCCAGTCTTTGCATTTTGCAGGCAAAGAAATATTCAAATATACCCATACCTGGACAATTGTCTAATTCAGGCAGACAGCCAGGACTTGTTACTAAAACATCTGGCATTTGTAAAGAAACTTCTAACCTCACTGAGGTACACCATAAATGAAAGGAAATCTCATCTAGTACACTGCCAACAAATTGTATTGAAACAAGTTTATTTGACTGAGTTCCTTTGGTGGGCAGAGGCCTGCTACCACAAAAGCCCATCCCATTCTCTACCCCCCCCCTGCAAACCAAACACACAACATCAGACTCATGATGGGGGCTGGGGGCTCACTTGGCAGAGGCAGAGCAGGCAAATGGAACCCAAGTCAGATGCACCTGCATATCAATCAAGACCACATTCTTCCAGGACAGCACATAAACAAGCCGGGGACCCACTGCATCTCTCTCTCCCAGACTAGCCATGGCTCTGTGGAACACAACCTAGTAGAAACTGGAACCCTGTCCTTCACCTGGGAAAGCCTCTCAGTTTATGCCATTCCCCCTCTGCCTCTCCTCTAGAAAGTTCTGCTAAAGATCAAACAAGACAAACCAAGGACAATACCGCCAGACTGAGACTGGCCATGCTGGCACTGGTACTCCCTCTTATGTCCAGTATGCTGGAGCCATGGCACCTGCCTCAGACCCCTTCCCTGCTGTCCCAGCAGGAGGGCCAGATTCTGCACCCTCAACTTCAAACTCTTAACCTTGCAGCCTGGCTAATCCCTTGAGCTCTCCAATAGCATTTTGTTGAAGGTGTAACCTAACATATAATTGCTTCCCGTTATGAGGGCACCTGGGGCAAGAAAAACTGATGCAGTGGTGTCTGCTACACATTTTATACCCCTGATGACCTGATGTCATGGAAGAAGAGACAGCACCTGACGCAGAGATCCAAGACTTTGATATTCAGGCCGGCTGAGGGCTACCTGAAGGCAGATAACCCAAATGTAATGACTGCAACAGTAAATACACTCTAATATCTACATTTATGGTAAGTGTACACAACTGTACTTTGTGTTTACTTGTGTCTGTGTGTGAGACACTTTCATGTTGCGTTTGAGACCTAGGTTCATGCTAAGCATTGATGGCATAGATTTTTCAAATTTATACTTGCCCTTCTTTGTATGGTCTATACTGCTCTGATTTGGGTGGTTAGTATTTGCTTTTATTCATACATGTGTGTGTGAGTTTGTGTGTATGTAAACCTAGATATGCACCTACATAGACATATGCATATATAAACTTTTTTGTGAAAATGTATCATTCAAGATAACACTGTCAGCATATTTGGCAGTTTCAGTTTTATTACAGTGATTTTAATATTGAATTTAGAAAATTCAGAGAACAAAGAACTACATCATTAAGTTACGTAGTGA
Organism: Protopterus annectens; assembly: GCF_019279795.1. Taxonomy (NCBI): domain Eukaryota; kingdom Metazoa; phylum Chordata; order Ceratodontiformes; family Protopteridae; genus Protopterus; species Protopterus annectens. The sequence continues at coordinate 1,721,578,571 of NC_056743.1, read as the reverse complement.
AACCAATAGATAACCGTAAACATTTGTGAAAATACAAATAAATACTGGGAAGTTAAGTGCTGCAGTGCATCTTGCCCTAATCATTCCTTATTTACTTGGGCATTTTTTTAAATAAAACTGATCGTAAAGTTTTTATTACAACTATAACACAAATATATTTAGTTTAGCTCAGTGATGTCACTTTGAGATCGGTCTAGAGACTTTAATGAATGTGTCTCCACTCATGTACGTTCATTGAAGTCTGTGGACATCTCATATTTTCCCATGATGTCACTGAGGCTGGAGCTCACCATTAGTCATCAGTGGCATGAGTGCAGCAAAGACACGTTTTACGAGTTGTATTTTTACCTGAAGTGGAGATTGAAAACTTTCTGTGGTAGGGCAGAATTCCTAAATGTACCACTTATGCTGATGGAAATGGTAAGAAATGCAATGGTGACAATACCCTTTAATGATTTTAAACTCTCATATCCTTCTATTTTATAAAGCCTAACAGTAACGCATTATTAGGTTTCTACATTAATGACATCACAGAAAGTTAATAAAAAGCATGATGTCCTTCATGGATGCATCTGCAGTCATAACAAATGGGTTGTCCTGTCGTCAGGCAGCCCTTCGGTCGGCCGGATTCCAAAGTCCGGGTCCGGCTTCGGCTGATGTCGCTTCACCCGGCGTCATCTCTGCTGGTCTGGTATAAAGGCATCAGCGCGCCATTTTCCCCAGTCTTTCTTGCCGCGTGGCGCCCGAAGCAGAAGCTGTTCGCAAGTGCCGGTCGGTCAGATCCAGAGATTACTACTACCGAATACTTCTTCGAAGACTTCTAAAAGCTAAGTACCCGTTGGGGACTCTTTCTTGCCTCAGCCGATGTCAGAAAAAGTCAATAACTGTTTAACTTGTGGGAAACAAATACCTCATAAAGATTTCCACTCTTACTGTTTGCCTTGCTTAGGCCCAGACCACGACGTAGCAGCCTGCTCGGCCTGTGCTTCCTTAAACCGACGAACGCTTAGGCGTCGGTCGGAGTTTGCTGAACAGTTTTCGGCTCAGATTTTGCGTACATTATGCCGCCGGATCCTCCGACTACCCAAATTGTTAAAACGCAAAGAAAAGACCGACACTCGCGGTCCGCGGTTTCGGCCGAAACCACGGTTAAGCAAGCTGCGAGTGTCTCGGTTTCGGCCGAAACCGAGAAAACTGGTCAATCTTCAGCCGAATCCATGACTACTACTGAGGCTCCTGCTACCTTACCTGAATCAGCCTCAGAAATTTTGCCTACAACTGTGGTTCCTACTGATTTATCAGACACCATCCCCTTGGATATCTCTACCCCAGCACGTGGTGCTGCTAGGCCTCCTGCAGCCATGTCTATTAAGGCCTTTGCCAGGGCTAAAGCAGCCAAATCAGCTAAATCGGTGCCTGTTAAACCACCCTCACTTAGGCCCACTTCTAGTTCACAAATGCTTACTCTGGCAGAAGATTTAGTATCCTTAATTAGGGGATCCCAATCTCACCCAGACAGGGCCTCTCAGCCACCAGAAAAGAGACCTAGAGCAGAGCCCCCCGAGCCTGTGTCCTCTGATGACTCTGCGGATGACTCAGACATTACAGACCAGCCAGAGGCTCCTTTTTCCAATTATGAAGATTCAGATGCTGAAGAATCCATTCTAGCTGCCTCTCCACCAGAGGAATTCTCCTTTGGGGAAACCTTACATGCCGTGAGAGAACAATTCCAATGGCAGGGACAAGATTTCTCAGATTCAAGAAAAAGGCTTAGGACTTTTCTGCACTTACCACAACATAGGCCCTTAGCTATACCTCCTGTCCTACCTGTTGTGGACGATGCATTTAATGATGTCTGCACTGCACCTGATTCTTTACCTCCAGCCCCTGCCAAACCAGATAGATTTTACAGGGTGCCAGACACTCATCACCACCTATACAAGGCCCCACTTGCAGACCCGAAACTATATCCCAGGGGCCTAAGGCAGTAGCCTCGACCACAGAAAAACCCTATTCCCTCTGAAAGGGAATCCAGGTCCTTAGAGAGATGGGGAAAAAGTCTACACCTCTGCTACTCTCTCAGCTAGAGCTTTAAACTGTCAGTTTCACATGATCCAATACCAAGAGTTTATGCTTGATCAGTTAATTAAAAAGCTGTCCTCTGATGAATCTTTAGATAAGAAATATGTATTAGAAATGGTGAATAACATCCAACAGGTTAGTAACCATTCTTTAAAATGTGGCTATGATGCACTGGAGGCTTCATTTAGATCAGCCATGACTGGCACAGTGATAAGAAGGCATGCATGGTTGAAAGAACAGGTCTTGCGGATCATGTTAAAGCTAAGCTATTGGATGCTCCTATGGATAAGGCCAGTCTATTTGGGGAACCTGCCCAGCAGGTAATGAAGAAAATGGAAGAGAAGGCAAAATCTGTACAAACAGTTAAAGATTTCCTACAGGTTCAGCCCCCAAGGTTTAGCAGGAACTGGCCTGCCAAAAATTGGTCCTTTCCTGACTCCACAAGATCCCAAAGGGGCAGGAACAGACGCTCTAGGGGCAGAAATCAAACCAGAGGAGGTGCCTACAGAGGACGACAGTGGCAAGGCAATAACCGAGGCACAGACACAACCACTGCCACTACAACAGGACAATCTCAGTGACTTGACTCTATCTCCGCCTACCAGGGAGCAAATAGCAGCACCATTAGGCGGAAAGTTAGCCTTATTCTCGAAAAATTGGCACTATATTACAAAAGACAAGTGGATTTTGCAAACCGTAGACCAAGGCTACCGGTTCCACTTCCACACTTTACCAGTAAAAAGAGGAATGCCAAACCTGCCCCCAAATCAAAAATAGAAGCCCTGCACCAGATAGCGGAATTAATAAAGATGAGAGCTGTGGAAAGGGTGCCAATAACAGAACAGGGCAAAGGATTCTACTCCAGACTATTCCTAGTACCAAGAAAAGAAAAAAACTGGAGACCTATTCTCGACTTGTCCATCTTAAACACATACATCATTGTCCCAAAATTCAAAATGCTGACCCTACAGCAACTTCTTCCCATGCTGGGCAAGGAGTGTTGGCTGGTAACTCTAGATCTCAAGGAGGCATACCTGCACGTCCCCATTCGACCAAACTGCAGAAGATACCTCAGATTTCTTGCAGGATCAGAGCATTATCAATTCTCAGCATTGCCCTTTGGCTTATCTACTGCTCCCAGAGTATTCACAAAATGCCTGGCATCAGTAATCGCTCACTGCAGAGTACAGGGAATTCAAATTTATCCATACCTGGACGACTGCCTGTTACAAGCGGACAACAAAAGCAAGCTGACAACAGATTTACAAAGGGTCATTTACTTGCTACAAGCCCTGGGATACACAGTCAATTTTCAAAAGTCAAGGCTGATCCCATCCCAGACAAGAACATTCTTGGGCGCGGAATTGGACACAGTAAAACAGATGGCATTCCTAACTGCAGAAAAACAAAGAGAACTCCCTCTTTACTTCTTAGCATTAACAAAGCAGAACAAACTAACAGCAAGAAAAGTTCTGCAGGCCTTGGGCTTCATGGCATCATGCATAATCTTGGTCCCACATGCCAGACTGCATATGAGAAAGTTACAGTGGTACCTAAAGAATTTATGGTCTCAACACAGGCACAGCTTAGAAACAGAAATACCACTAATCCCATGCTTAAAACAGGAGTTCCTCTGGTGGGCTCGGGCATGCCAGTCAAACCCAGGCTTACCCTTCCACAACTTTCGAGCAAACCAAACCATCACAACGGATGCCTCAGACCTAGGATGGGGGCACACATGCTGGACAAATGCATAAGGACTGTGGACTCAGGACCAGCTGCACCTGCACATAAACCAAAAGAAATGCTGGCAGTAAAACTGGCAATCCTAAAATTCAGACCATTCCTCAAAGAAGGCCATTTGATGATAAGGACAGACAACACCACAGTCATGTGGTACATCAACAAACAGGGAGGCACTCATTCTTACCCCTATGCAGAATGACTTTGGACCTTTGGAATCTGGCTCTCAGCTACAACATCCAGTTACAGGCAATATTTATACCGGGAAAAGAGAACACCCTAGCAGACATTTTAAGCAGAACAACCTCGGATGCTCACGAATGGATGCTACACCCGGACATCTTCAAGGCCATCACAAAGAAATGGGGAATGCCACAGATAGATCTATTCGCTTCCCCACAAAATCACCAGCTCAAAAAATTCTGCACAAGGACATTCCACCCACTTGCATGGAAGGTGGACTCTCTCTCTCCTTCAGCTGGAAAGGCCTGACAGCATATGCATTCCCACCTCTTCCCTTGATGCACAAGGTACTACTGAAAATCAAAGAGGAACGTCCAAGGATAATCCTGATAGCTCCGAACTGGCCAAGACAACACTGGTACCCATTGCTGAGGAGCATGTCTCGGGGAAAAAATGTGGTCAATACCCCTGATGCTTCTGATGTTAACTCAGAACAACTACAACATCATACATCCAAACCTAAAAACCTTGCAACTGACTGCCTGGAACATCACATAGCAGTAACTAACCCAGACCTTTCACAAAGGGTTAAAGACATTATCCTTGAAGCCCGCAGACCTTCAACAAGAAGGAACTATGCAGGAAAATGGAAAAGGTTCGTCATTTGGAGTACTGAAAGAGGAAAAGATGTGTCGAACATAGATATTGCTAACATTCTGGAGTACTTGGCAGAGCTTCTACATACAGGCCTGTCCTATTCCTCCATCAAGATACATGCATCAGCTATTTCAGCAGAATACAGCTTTGATCCTCCTGTCTTTTCACATCCTCTACTCAGGCAGTTTCTCAGAGGGATCAAGAATGTAAAACCTCCTAGGAAACCACCATTACCAGCATGGGACTTGAATTTTGTACTAGAAAAGTTGACACTACCTCCATTTGAACCAGCAGCAACAGCAGATCTACAACACCTGTCATGGAAAACTGCTTTCCTGCTGGCTATTACTTCAGCAAGGAGGGTTTCAGAACTACAGGCCTTGATGGCAGTGCAACCCTTCCTAATCTTCCATCCAGATAGGGTATCCATGAGAACTAATCCTACATTTATGCCTAAGGTGGTATCCAGAGTGTCTTTAAACCAGGCAATCCACCTACCTACCTTCTTTCCAATCCACAAAACAGGGGTGAAAGAATAATGCATACCTTGGATGTACATAGACAGTTACGCTACTACCTGGACAGAACCAAAGGTAACAGAAAAACTGACCAGCTCTTTGTAGCCTATGCAACAGGAAGGGAAGGAAAAGCAATTTCCAAACAGACAATCTCCAAATGGATAGGAAATTGCATAAGATTCTGTTACTCCTACCATGGAAAACCAATTCCACAGAACATAAGACCTCATTCTACAAGGGCTACAGCCACTACCACAGCTTTCTTAAGAGGAGTGGCAACCAAGGACATTATTGAGGCGGCTACTTGGACCTCCGTGCATACATTTGCCAAGCATTATAATTTACCTCTATATTCTAGATCCCGAGCAGGGTTTGCCACTGCTGTACTGCAAGGGATCCTGACTACACCATAATTATTATTCCTCCTCTAGTTTGGCTATGGTATTCTACCCATTTGTTATGACTCCAGATGCATCCATGAAGGACATAGTACAGTTTTGTACCTACCATAAATGTAGATGTCCGAACTGGATAGCATCTGCAGTCAGGATTACCCTCCCTCCTTCTCCTCTGCAGTACTCCTAGGGTATTTACCCTCCTAATAGCTAGCTGGGGGGGGGGGGAGTCTCTTATGGTGTATTTGTTTGTATATATGTACATACATGTTTATTTTTTGTGTTTGTCTTCTACTATTTTGGAAACATTGGCATTTATCCAAAATTTAGCTTTCCAAGAGGGCAATTGGCATCTGGGGCAAGAAACACTGAGGAAAATGGCATCGGCTGATGCCTTTATACCCGAAGACCAGCAGAGATGACGTCGGGTGAAGCGACATCAGCGAAGCGGACCCGGACTTTGGAATCCGGCCGACCGAAGGGCTGCCTGACGACAGGACAACCCATTTGTTATGACTGCAGATGCTATCCAGTTCGGACATCTACATTTATGGTAGGTACAAAACTGTACTTTTGTTAACATAGCAAACTAATAACTTCTTGCTAACTTAGGGAAACATTTGACAGTTTACAAGCTGACATTAAGCAATCATATTCAGTTATAGAGTAGGTGTGTGTGTGTCGGAGGTGATAGCGGCAAATGCGTTTGTACCTAGATTGCCAGATGCCCGATACAGCTCTTTTGAAAGGTAACTAGTTAAGAGTACATGCAGTCCTCAGATGTTAACTCGTGAAAAATGTGGCTAGTAAACTGAGTAACTTAAATACTAGCATTTGTCACCTTAGACCCATACTGTCTGTAAGATCATACATTAAAAGGCCACAGTGGAAATCCACAGGGCTTCTATCAAACTTAAAATTTTTTGATCCTTAGAAGGGTAGCACAATGGCTAGAAGTTTTCTAGGTTACAAAGTATGGTACATGATCAAACCAAATTTATACACGTTAAATGCAAACTTGCTCAACAAATGTGTGTGTAAAATTTAATAAAAGATGAGCAAGTAAAATTCAGTGCTTATAACAGCTCATATTATGCACATTTGCAGTAAATTTCATGTTTGTCTTTTTGGCTTTTCCCAGTTAGGGGTTGCCACAGCGAAACTCCGGTCCGCTAATGATTGGCAGTAGATTTTTATGGTGCCAAGTTGCCAGCCCGACTCCCAACCTTCAGCGAAGGCACGCCCATTCACGCATGTTTTTCAGAGGCCACTCGACTGTGACTCCACACAGAAGGCACTCCTGCCGAGAATCGAACAGGAGAACCTCTTGCTGTGAGGCAACAACGCTACCGCTGTACCACCGCTGCCGATTTGCAGTACATTTCATATTCAGTTTTTTTTTTTTTTTTTTGTACTATTTCTAATGAGAAAATGAGTTTTGTTTTTACTTCTAAAAGATGTTGTATAGGATCCAGATGCAATTTTACATTTCCTAGTCTGTACAGATAGAAGAACCTCACAACAGGGGTCAGAATTAGAATTGTAAGACTGCAAAAACTGTTGTGCTGCAGGAGTAATACCATACATGTTTCAAATGTCTTTATTGCATTCAAAGATTCTGATTCTAATTTCTTTTGAGGTTTGCACTATATAATATTTAAAATATGGGCATCTTAATCCATAAATTAGTCAAGCTTGGTAACCATTATGATTTACATATACAAAAAGCTGATGTCTATTAGTTTCATGATTGTTGGTGGTATTCCAAAATGGTCAAATAGAACATCCATTACAAATTCCATCTGACTGACTGAATGCTGGCATGGGGAGTATCCCTGAATGCACAAAGCTGTCCATAAGGAAAGGGAGTTATGAAAAGAAACATGAAGAGATTGTCTTTTACATTCACCAGTATATGTTGCTTAGCATGACATTCCATTTTTTTCTTTTTAAAATTCTTGTTAATCTTTTTATAAATGGAGCAAATCTGACAAAATATAAATATCGGTCTTATTTTCTTTTTATCCTTGTTATATTGGAGAAATCCCTTTCTTTCTTTGATGCCCTGTACCTGTGACTTTATTAGTATTATTAAGATGTGTCTGTCTGTAGGCTGTTGCTAGTTTATAATTCCTGATATTTAAGAAGTCATTATCTGAAGAAATGTTATGGGCCCTTAAACATTCTTTGTAGGATAGGGAATTAATAAGTTGTGGAGGGTGGGCACTAAAGGCATCCAGAAAATAGTTAACTGATGTGGCTTTAATATATATTGCTAAATTCTGCCATGTTTCATATACATTAATAAAGTCACATATTCATGAGAAATCTTTTGCATTTTATAGGTGACGCTAATGCTAAATCTGTTCATTTTAATGTGGGGAAAATGTTCAAATGTGTCAGTAGGTCCCCTGACTATTAAAAAAAAAATCATCATTTGTTTGGGTGGGCCAAATAAATGTGAGCTTACCCCCAGCACCAAGAAATGTAGAATAAGTTTCATTTGGTGAATCTAGCATTGGCATTGCTTACCATGCAGGTAGCACTTCACTTAACTTTTACACAGTTATCAGGAACTTGGGTACATATGTTGATAATAGACTACCATGTCTTTCTTGTGGTTAGAAAATCTTCTACCTTGCACAACATATCCTTCATGGTGTCTTCTCAAAGCTCAGAGAAGTTTAGTTTCACTTATTTTTTCACTTATTAGGCACATTACTTTATGTATAATACACTCTTTGACTTGTACCTTGCTAAACATGTAAACCAGCATTAAAGACCTCAGCATTTCTTCATTACAATGATCTTGGGTGTCCATGCCCTTAGCTACTCTGATAGAATAAAAACCCTGTCCCCGTACCCCATGTCATACCGACTTCTATGATCTATGCTTACGATACATGCTATGAATGAGCTAGCACTCTTTGAACTCCTTCATCTTAACAGAACCAGTTGTAAAGCAATTATCCATTCTAGAGACCTGAACCTGTATTATCACATAAACAACACCAGATGGCATGACAGATACCTAACCCAATGTGGATGCTTGCTTATGAAGCAAAACAGTTCACCAGAATCCCTTGAAACTAGTCTATATGATTGGTTGAGTGATCACAAATTTTCACTTGGGATGTGCGAAAAAAGTCTGTTTAATGGGGGACATTGTTAGTCTCCGAATGGTATTGGGTAACTTGGTTGATCTTGATGATCTTCTTGGCTATAGTAAGAATCTATGAACCTATACAACATCTTTTAAAAACGTGTTTTCTTTGTAATAAATATCTGCATATAGACTGGCCTTTTTTAACAGCCAGTGGGTACATTGTTATTAACTGTTGGTGAATCTTATCTCATCACTGTTCCCTTTAGCTGCACAAAGACAAAGTAATATCATGAAGAAATTACAATGCCATTCTCAATATTTTGAGAAACGATGCCTAAGCCCTAACAGTATTGAGCAGACACGTACATAAACACTTCCCCTTTTGGGACAAAAAATAGTAATCATGCTGCCCCACATCTTTTATTTTTTATATAAAATGGCTACTTTCCAGAGGTAAGAGATTAGGGTCAAAACCACTGACTGTAAACATAAATCTATAATCGTGCCAACCCTTTTCAAAGAACCTCCTACCTATGACACTGTAGGCCTCCCAGGTGGACATCACAAAGTTTTATGAATTTTATGGAGGCAGTAAAAAAGTGTCACATGTAAATTTTTAAAATGTAATCCTGTGAGATCCTAATCTGGTAAAAGTTCTTTGACTTCAGTATATTCTAATATACAGTGTAATAAAGACTGAACTGTGCTATTATGCCCTCCTGCAGTTTTAAAATTTCAGAAGTGTCATTCAGCCGCTTGTGACATCTCTGCATAGGAGCTCCCTTGATATAGCAACAGCATTTCGATTCTTATTTACAGGTTTTATAATTAACACAGAAAGAATTCATTCAAATATTATCTATTCAATTTTATTCATTTATTCATCTTTTTAATAGCATGTTGCTTAATTTTATTAAAATATTTAATAACCTTGGTTTTCACTACATTATGAAAAACATTTACTGCATACCAAGTAAAAGAGGATGCAAGACTCATTTGAGTTTAACAGATTTTGAAAGTGCTTTTTTCCAAGGGAATAAACCACCATTTAAATTCTCTTTATTTTTGTCAGCAAATAAATACTTCCAACTGAATTTTTTAATTACTAACCATATGATTTTCACATATGTTCAATGAATGAAATTTTTCCCAGTATAATTCCATTTGGAGAAGCCAAATTAGTGAAATAACTAGTCAGTAGATTTTATTTAAAGGATTGAGATCAACAGCATTTTTTTGTAAATTTGTAATACCTTTGGTTTGTTGCCCAGAACTTTCAGAGAAAGGAGTTGAGACAGTTTATTTATTTATTTATTTATAAATTCTGGCACATTTTTTGTTGACGAGCAGAATTCTGAGCATTCTTTTTCTCATGTCTAGATATATTATTTGCACTTTTCAGCTGATGTTGGTGTAGCCTGTGATGTTCTTCATATTGATCACTGCTGCAATAGCCTTAACTGTATGGGTTATATCCTTCCAAGGATATAACAGCCCACCAGCTTACAAAGCTTCAGGGAACCTTCCATGCACCCAAACTGTCAAGTAGCTTGAGCTGAGCTGAATAAAAGACAAGTTTGAGCACAAAGTCATTCAGAGCTTTACTGCTGCCAAAGAGTAAAGTCCTCTGATGCTTTTGTGGATTGTCAGTCGGCTTGTGCTTTCTTTAGCTGGGCAGATTAGTTTCTTTTTGGGGAATAAACTTCCATTTTTCTTATTTTTACTGATGTTCTTTTACTTTCCTCTTCAGGAAAGTTGTTTTAATGTTAGGAGTGTTGTGTTTTAACAGTTTGTCCCGAGACTGTAACATACTTTTAAACAAAGCACTCATTTCTGTCAGTTTAAAAGAATTGTTATTTAACTGAAACTTTTTTCCTGTGGAGAAATTCTGTTTATTTTAAGGTTGTTGGGCTGCCATAGTGTTTGAAAGTACCTTAACTGACTTTTTCCAGAAAAAAAAAAACTTTCTGGTAGTTTTACTGGCATTGTTGTTTGCTTTCCCACAATAGAGGCACCATTTTTGCCTTGACCATGGAACAGATTGCCAGTCCCATGGTCGGTCCTTCTTCCAGCCACAAAAAGTTAAAAGTTAAGCAAACAGCCTTTGCCACCACAGCAGACTTGCAGTTTGCATCAGCTGCAGGTGGCTGACTCCGCTGTGGCCATTTGTTGTTACCTCAGACCATTTATCTTTTACCCTATAACCCTCTGGTGTAATACCTACAGCCACTATGGACTGGGGGTTAACTATTTCAGTGGGCAAGGGATAATCACTCTTCTCGGTTGTGGGAGAGGAAACAGGGCAGGTTTCCCTGTTGTGTCAGAATACTGTGCCCATCTCTGTGGAAGCAGCATCTGCAATTAGTAACACAGCTGGCCCCATTTTTCCTGTCAAAAAAAAACAAACAAAACAAAAACAAATTTATATCTACGCCTTCTAAAATTTCTTTGGATAGGATTAGTTTACTGGAACTGGCTCAGGGTTTGATTCGGGCTGTTGAGCCTTATTGTAGAGTAGTTTCCAGTAAAAGAAAGAGGGATGCCTCCTTTTCCGAAGAGATTCTAGATTCATAATCTGAACAGGAAGATGAAGGGACAGATACAGGATTTTGTCCTCAGATTTCTGGAGTCGGAGGAGAGCTCTCTTTCTGATTCTTCCTGTAGATCATTCTCTTTCTGTGAGATGATTGCTGAAGGGCCCAATGTTTTTCACTGGGAAAACACTGATGTTTCCCAGTCACTCAAAAATATTATGAGTTGTTACACAAGGATTTTCCAAAAGCTATACCCATTCCTTCTATCCTGTTTTCTTTAAAGGATGTGTGTCATACTGCAAGTAATTTTCCTGATGGTCAACCATCTGACCCTAAAAAGGCAGATAAGATGTATAAAGTTCCTCAGTCTTCTAAATTTTCACATACTGTTCCCAAAGCTGACCCAGCAGCTGTAGCCTTAGCTGACTCCACTGCTGTTAAGCACTTAGTTAATTCCAATCCTATTATTTCTAATAAGGATGGGGAAATTCTTCTACAACTTTGAATTTCAGAATTTTAAATTGTCAGGCCTGCATGTTTAAAGTTTATTCTGACATTCTGTGAAAGTATGAGGAATGTTTTGTCTTCATTTTCTTCTTGTGAGGAAAAATATGCTTTAAATAAATTAGTTTCTTGTACTGCACAGGTCACTACTCATTATTTGCAGTGTGCATATGACACTGTGCATGCTTATTCCAGGCTCTGGCCGCTGCTACAGATTTAAGGAGGTTTGCATGGCTGAATTCTCAGAACATTCTAGTTGATGGTAAAAAATAGATTTTAAATTCTCCCTTGGATCAAGATTATATTTGGCATCTCTGCTGCAGAGGTGATCAGAAGTGTTATGAAAGGGGTAAGTTGATTCAGAGAATCTCTTTAAGATTTTTCAGCCCTCCTTTTCCAGATTGTGAAGGTATTTTCTTTCTCCTCATCCAGTTTCAGCAAAAAAACAAAGTAAACAGTCAGCAGAATTCAGAAAAAATTAAGAAGTGGCAAGGTGATTCCAAAAAGAAGTCTTAGACCTCCCAAAACCAAGGACACTCCAGCAAGTCTGAATGACTAGTCAAGAAACCTTGTGACAACCTCCCATCCTGGACCTCTTTCTCTTCCAGAAAGTCTGAATCTCCATTTTTCTCTTGGACAACAGATTGTTTCAGACAAATGAGTTCTTAAAATCATTTATCAGGATTGCAGATAGCAGTGGGAGGAAATTCCTCATTTCCTGGGGCGGGGGCATTCCTCATCCTGCAGATCAGACTGTTTTGTTTCCTCCTTTTCTTCATCACACGCTGTCCCAAAGAGTGACAGAACCTGTTCCTCCTTCCTAGGTGGGGGAAGGTGTTTTATTCAAGGATATTCCTAGTCCCAAAGAAAGAAACTGTTTGGCGACCAGTTCTAGACCTTTCTTTCTTAAAACTGTTTCTGATAATGCCCAGATTCAAAATAATGACACTTCACAACCTGTTGCCTCTTTTTCCTCTTTCACGTTTCCTGATAACACTAGACATCAAAGATACTTGTCATCACATTCCTATTCATCCAAACTTCAGGAGTTTAAGGTTTTATGTGTCTGAATCCGGTCCACCAGTAGTCTTTCTGAAGCCGAGGTGGACAGAATGATTTGGAGGTTCTTCCGGACCCAGATCCAGATGGGAGTCTTGCCTGCTCCCTCCCCCTCTGAGGCTGGGAGCATGCAGACCACCTTTCTTCCCATTGCCCTTTTTCTGATCCGACCCTCTGCTTCAGCGTCTTCAGGTCCAAGGTTTCAGAGGTGTCGAAGGGTCAATGCCGGTGGTTCCAGGTACCTTGATGCCAATCATTGCCCTGAGTGGCTTGGCTCCGACCTGTTTGGAGCCATCCAACTCTAGGAGCTGTAGTCTTGGCGCTGGAGCCGAGAGGATGGCGTCAGCTTCGAAGTTTTTAGAGTTTGCCCTTCCACTCAGTCTTGGTGCCTGGAGGCTCGTTTCCGACTCCCCGTCAACACAGAGGATGATGGATCCAGTGCTTCTCCCCACAGCTTTGGGGATTCATTCACCCTCTGATTTGGATGTGGTGGAGAGGGCTGTCTCTGCTCCCTCGAGACCCTTGACATTATCTTCCTCAGAGTCCTTCTTGGCTCCTTGTTTTTCTGGTCCAGAGACCGCCATCCTGCCCCTCAGAGACAGCCGGTCTCCACTGTGCCCCAGGGAGTTCCTCCCCCAGGAAATGCCTGAAGTTTGAGTCCTCCCCAGAGAACTCCCCTTGATAGAGTTGCTGCATATCCATAAGTCAAACTCCCCCCCCCCCCGAGGATCTCCCTCAGAAATGTACATGCAAAAGGAGGCACTTGGACTCCCCTTAGAGTCCCTCACAGAAGACACCAACTTGGAGGAAGGGGTGGGTTCCCCCCCGGTTGCCCCCAGATGTCTCCTTTGGAGACAGCATGGAACTCCTATGCCACCGTGGGGGGGTGTTATGTCCCAAAACCCAACCTGGATGAGTCGGTATTCCTGGAGGCATTTGGCACATGACCCTTTACCTCCTGAGTGTCCCCTTCCGTTGATCCTCTCATGGACTTGATTTCGTCCAGGGCATGGAAGAAACCGGACACGGTGGAGCCTATTCCCAAGCGCCCTGATAAGATTCTCAGTGCCGCATCATACAGGCAACACTAGTCTAAGGGATCCCTGGTAGATGGCATTGTTGTTGCGGCAGCCACCAAGAAAGAGCTCGTTCAGGAGCTGCGGGACCAAAAGTCGTGGTCAATGGACCGTTTCGGGAAGCAGGCTTATGCTTCAGCCACATTTGCCTTGCATGCTCTGAATTACATGGCACATGTCATCAGACTGCAGAAGGACCTGGTTAAAGAGATCACAGAGTCTGCCCCGGGGTCCATGTCTGCAGTGGAGAAGGTATTCTTCTCCCGTATGGCCACTCTAACTTTGATATCCAACACTTCCATGAGGCTGTTTTATCATGCTACTGAAGATGCCTCTAGTGCGGCTGGCACAGGTGTTGCCATTAGGTGTCACACTTGTCTCCGGCTTTGTGCATTCTCGGAGCCCTTTAAGGTGTTGTTTGCGGATGTCCACTTCGGTTCCACTATTTCTGGTAAGACTGTTGGCTACACCTTAGTCCAGAGTGAGAAAGACAGGAAAACCTTGTCTGCTGTCGGGATTCGCTCCTCAACCCTGCAACGATCCTTTTCCCAGAATCGGCGAGGGGTGAAGAAGATGTGGTTTTGAAAGTCTCAGGGCCTTTCTCACAGTGCTCAGGACTTGCCTTCTCCAAGAGGCAGATGGGGATATGATAGATGCCGCCTTCATGGCAGATAGTGTCCGAGGAATCAGGGGTCTCAGGATTCTTTCCCAGATAGACCCTCGCAGCAGCCCTGAAGGGTTGCCCAACTGCTCATCTCTGGAGGCAGTCGAGGGACATCTCTCTCTGCACCCAACAGCCTGGGAGTCCATCACAGATGATCATTGGATGTTGCAGATTATATCCAGAGGATACTCAATCCCCATGCTTCAAACCCTAGTCCCCAAACACCTACCAGACATCCCACCCACACAACGGGAGGAGGCAGCAGTGGAAATTTCCAAGCTACTCGAAAAGTGAGTCATCCAATCCGCCCCCCCCCCAACCAATCCAGATCAGGCATCTAGTCCCGGTTCTTTTTGGTGCAAAAGAAAACTAGGACCTAAAACCCATCCTGGATATTTCAACCCTAAACCTGTCAGTTGCCAAGACAAAATTCCGGATAGTCACTCTCCAGTCTATTTTGCCCTTTTTGCAGATAAATGACTGGATGTACTCGTGAACCTCCAAGACGTGTACCATCACATCAAGATGGACAGGCGCTCTCGGGGGTTCCTCTGCTTACACCTGGGAGTCTGTCATTATCAGTTCAGAGTGCTTCCCTCTGGTCTCACCATTGGCCCTAGGGTGTTTACCAAATTGATGGCAGTGGTGGCTGCTCACCTGCGGCTGCAGGGGTTCCAGGTCTTCCTCTCCCTGTACCATTGTCTCCTTTCTGCTCCCTCCAGGCATCAACTCTGTCAAGCCGGGGATGATCTTCACAAGACCGCCCACCAGCTAGGCATAACCATATATCTCAACAAGTCCCAACTGGATCCAGTACAAGTTCTGGACTTCACTGGGGCTTGATTTAGATAGCATGCAAAACAGGGTGTTTCTAACTCAGGACAGAATTCAATCCCTCCATCATCATGTTTCGTACAGTGTTCAGACCCAGTATCCCTCTACAGAGTCAGTTCTTTGGGCGTTTCGTACATTGTTCAGACCCAGTATCCCTCTGCAGAGTCAGTTCTTGGGCGTTAGGGTCCATGGCAGCCACGATCACCCTGATGTTCATCGTGTTTCACTGTTGCAGTCATTACACTTGGGTTATCCTGCTGGCAGGCTACCCGCAGTTGGCCTGAATTCCAAAGTCCTGTCGCATCTTCCCTGACGTCAGTGCACCTGGGGTATAAAAGATGCAGCCAACACCATTTTCTTCAGTCTTTCTTGACGCACAGTGCTCGAAGCAAAAGCAGTTCGCAAGTGCCAGTCGGCCGACTCCTGAGATTTTCGAAATCGAATTTCAGATCCGAAGTCTTCAATAAAGCTAAGTACCCCATTGGGGAAACTTTTTTTCTTGCTCCAGACCGATGTCAGAAAAAGTTAACAATTGTATTTCTTGTGGGAAGCAAATACCTCATAAGGATTTCCACTCTTATTGTATTCCTTGCCTAGGCCCTGACCACGACATTGCTAGTTGTCGGTTTTGTGCTAGATTTAACCAACGCACTATTAAGCGTTGGTACGATTTTGCTTTTCATTATTTTGGCAGATGGTTTAACTACATAATGCCGTCGGAACAACTGACGACCGGAATTCATAAAAAACGCAGGGATAAAGACAAGGACAAGCATCCAAAACCGATGACTAAGCCTCTTCTAGGCCAGTCGCCGGTGCTCAGCGAGATGCTTTCGCAGCCCTTGACTCCGCTACCTCAGAGCCACAGGCTGCCTCCGACTCCCACGTGGAGACAGCTAGGCCTCTGGATACTCAAGGTATTGGCCCTTCGGAAATCAACCCCTCAGATGGGTCTGGAGCCGCTGAGCAGGCATCGGCTTCTGAGGGGGGGGGTCTTCAGACCTACACAACTTTATATAAAGCCTACTTCAGCATCCAAGACAAAGTCTAAAGCAGTTTTAAAGACAAGGAAACCAGTACAGCATTCTCCAGGACAGGCCTCTGTACCTATATGCTCAAAATGGCCGAAGACCTAATTACTTTGATCAGGGGTTCCCATCCCCCTCCTGATAAGAGGTGTAGGCAAGATACTGAATATGATTCCTCTGATCAGGTTTCCATTTCCTCTGATTCCTCTTCTGATCAGGGATATTCTGTTCCTCCCTATGAGGATTCTGATGCTGAAGATTCTATTCCTTCAGCTTCTCCTCCTGAGGACTATTCTTTTGGGGAAACCCTGCATACCATGAGGGAGCATTTCCATTGGGAGAGCCTGGATTATTCAGATTCTAAGAAAAGACTTGGAGACTTTCTTTTACTTCCTCAGCACAGACCTCTTGCAATTCCCCCTGTTCTAGACATAGCAGATGATGTTTTTTCAGAGTCCGGCCTGTCTCCAGACTCTTTACCTCCTGCCCCTGTTAAGCCGGACAGATACTACAGGGTCCCAGACCCCCATAAATTTCTTTATAAAAACCCTGCTGCTCACCCAGAAACTATCTCTCAGGGTCCCGAAGGGGTCAAGGCTGCTTCTGCCAAAAACCCTGTCTCCTCAGACAGAGATTCCAGGGCTTTGGACAGATGGGGAAAAAAAGTTTACACTTCTGCTACCTTGGCTGTAAGGGCTTTAAATTATCAGTTTCATATGCTCAAATATCAGCAGTACTTAATGTCTTTGTTAAAACAAAAAATGTTGACAAATTCTGAATGTTCTGAGAACAAAGATTTGCAGGATTTATTGCATGCAACTGAACCAGTAGGAAAACATACTTTGCAATGTGGCTATGATTCAATGGAGGCCTCGTGCAGGGCCGCTGTTACTGGTTCTGTTATTAGAGGGCATGCTTGGTTAAAGGAACAGAATCTGCCTGATCATGTTAAAGCAAAATTATTGGATGCTCCATTACAGCATGATACTTTGTTTGGTGTTAAGGCAGAGGAGGTGTTAAAGAAAATGGAGGATAAGGCAAAATCTATGCAGACAGTAAAGGATTTCTTACAGGTACAGCCACCCAGATTTAGCAGGAACTGGCCCTCTAAGAATTGGTCCTTTCCAGTCTCAGACAGACCACAAAGAGGCAGATTCAGACGCCCTAGAGGCAGGCAACAGCCCCAGGGCTCATACAGGCCCAAACAATAGGGTGCTTCTACCTCCAAAAGCGGAGAAGACAAATCACAGCCTTATAGAAAACAGTCCCAATGACTTCCCTCTGCCAATGCCAAGCATTTATTTTTTGGCAGCACCCTTAGGGGGAAAGCTAGCACTTTTTTCACAAAACTGGCACAAGGTCACCCAGGACAAATGGGTCTCAAATATAGTCTCTCAGGGTTACAGGTTCCACATTCACACCCTTCCAAAGGCAAAAGGCATGCCAGACCTGCCACGCAGTCAGTGGCAAGAGGCACAAAAACAAGTTTCATCCGTCATGGACATGCGGACTGTTCAGCCAGTGCCACACCAAGAGCAGGGACAAGGATTTTACTCAAGACTTTTCTTAGTACCAAGAAAGGACAAAGCCTGGAGACCAATTCTGGACCTGTCTATTGTACATACTTTTCTGGATGTCCCAAAATTCAAAATGTTGACTCTACAGCAGCTTCTGCCCATGCTGGACAAGAAGGCTTGGCTTGTAACTTTGGACCTGAAAGAGGCATACCTGCATGCCCCAATCAGACAGTCGTGCAGAAGATACCTCCGATTCATAGCTGGCTCACTGCACTACCAATTCTCTGCACTGCCCTTTGGCTTGTCTACTGCGCCCAGGGTCTTCACAAAATGCCTGGCTCCAGTAATTGCGTTTTGCAGACAAAGAGGAATTCAAATATACCCCTACTTGGACGACTGCCTTATTCAAGCAAAGGACAAAGATATTCTACTACAGCATCTGGCATTTGTAAAAAGATTACTAATTTGCCTAGGGTACACAGTAAACGAAAAGAAATCAAAACTAGTACCCTCTCAAGAGATAATATTCCTGGGTGCAAGCTTAAATACAACTGCCCAGATGACTTATCTCACGCCCAACAAACAAAGGCATCTGTCTTCTTACTTTAAAAACAAAGACCCCGTTCTCTGCAAGAAAAATTCTGCAGGCTCTGGGCTACATGGCATCCTGCATTCTACTAATTCCATATGCAAAACTGCACATGAGGAAACTACAGTGGTATCTAAAAAGTGTTTGGACTCAACATTGCCACAGCCTGGAAACAGTAATTACTCTCATTCCCTGCCTGCAACAGGAATTTCAATGGTGGGCACAGGCCTGTCACCACAACAAGGGGCAGCCATTCACCTTACCCACTGCCAGGCAAACACTAACAACAGATGCATCCGATTATGCCTGGGGGGGGGGGGGTGCACATGGCAGGAAAATGTATTCAGGGCACATGGCCACATACCAAATGCATCTTCATATCAATCAAAAAGAGATGCTAGCTGTACAAAATGCCCTGACAGTCTTCAAGGACCTACTTCATCCAGGACAACTACTGATTAAAGACGGACAATACTACAGTCATGTGGTACATAAACAAGCAAGGGGCACACATTCCTCTACCCCCTCTGCAGGCAAGCCATGACTTTGTGGGACACAGCATTGACTTATCAAGTACATCTGCAAGCACAATACCTGCCAGGAAAGACAAATACTTTGGCAGACAAACTAAGCAGAAACCTCATGGATCCTCACGAGTAGAAACTGGACCCACAAATTTTCAACATGATAACGGGGAAATGGGGATGCCCAGACATAGATCTATTTGCTTCCCCTCACAACTGCCAGCTACAGAGATTCTGCACTCTGACTTATCACAAGCAAGCATGGAAAGTGGACGCCCTTTCATTCAGCTGGAAAGCCCTTAACAGTATATGCCATCCCTCCTCTGTCTTTCCTCTCCAAGGTACTCCTAAAGGTCAGACAAGAGAAGCCAAAAATGATACTGATTGCCCCAGACTGGCCACGCCAGCACTGATGCCCAATCCTAAAGAGCTTTTCTCAAGGCCCAGCCTGGCAGTTGCCTCTAATACCTCATTTGCTGACCCAACAGAACAATCAGATCCTGCACAGCCAACTCAGAACCCTAAATCTGGCTGCATGGCGGATAATGTAATCATTCAGAACACAACTCTTGCTAAAGCAGTTATGGATGTTATTTTGGAGGCAAGGAGGCCCAGCACCAGAAAATCTTATGCAGGAAAATGGAAGAGATTCTGTGCTTGGAACCAAGCGCAGGGAATTGACTCGCTTGAACCAAATATTCCTCAGATTTTGCAGTACCTAACTGATATACTGGACACAGGCCTATCCTTCTCATAAATTAAGATCCATGCCTCTGCCATTTCAGCTCATTACAATACGGAACCACCTATTTTTTCTCCTCCACTGCTAAGACAGTTTCTCAGAGGGGCCAAAAACATAAGACCTCCAAGGAGAGCTCCAATTCCTACATGGGACCTCAATTTTGTCTTGGAAAAGCTCACTCTGCCTTCTTTTGAGCCTGCCAATACAGCAGAGATAAAATACTTGTCATGGAAAACCACTCTTCTCCTAGCAGTAACTTCAGCAAAGAGAGTCTCAGAGTTACAGGCACTAATGGCTGTGGAACCTTTTATTATTTTCTATCAGGACAGGGTTTCTCTAAGGACAAACCTGACATTAATGCCTAAGGTAGTGTCCAGCATGGCTCTTAACTAAACCATAAATTTGCCTACCTTTTATCCAAACCCAGAGAATAAGGGAGAGAGACTTCTGCATACTTTGGACATACACAGACAGATACGCTTTTACTTGGACAAGACTAAAGCCTTCAGAAAGACTGAGCAACTCTTAGTGGCATATGCTGCAGGTTCCCAAGGACTATTTCAAAATGGATAGCCCACTGCATTCGTTTCTGCTATTCAAAACATGGCAAATCAGTGACCAAGGGCATTAGGTCACATTCTACCAGAGCAGCAGCCACTTCAGCAGCCTTCCTCAGAGGAGTTCCAACCAAGGATATTTTGGAGGCTGCAACATGGACTTCAGTGCACACTTTTACAAAGCACTACCATTTACCTCTCTACTCTAAATCCAGAGCAGGCTTTGCCACTGCAGTTCTGCAGGGCCTCATAGCCACTCCAAACTCTATTTAGGCCCAGCCGCCCTACCTCAGCTTTGGGATTCAACCCAAGTGTAATGACTGCAACAGTGAAACACGATGAACATAGTACAGCTGTGTACCTACCATAAATGTAGATATCCGAATGTATTCACTGTTGCAGTCCAGGTTATCCTCCCACCATCCCCCTTTTTCTTTGCTGGGACTAATCTGTACCTATCTATTCTATACACCCTATGTGGTGTATTTGCTGGTAGATGAAGGTTATGTGCATGCTTTTTTATGATCATAATTTTTACAGCCTACCCTTTTGGGGGCACCTGACATCTGGGGCAAGAAAAACTGAAGAAAATGGCATCGGCTGCATCTTTTATACCCCTGGCGCACTGACGTCAGGGAAGAGGCGACAGCAACCGACGCCTGACCAGGACTTTGGAATTCAGGCCAACTGCGGGTAGCCTGGGTAGCCTGCCAGCAGGATAACCCAAGTGTAATGACTGCAACAGTGAATACACTCGAACATCTACATTTATGGTAGGTACACAACTGTACTATTCCTGCAGTTCGTCTTCATATGAGAGTCCTCCAATGGACTCTGGCGGTTTAGTGGTTTTTGCTAGACCTGCCCTTATGTCATCCTGTGCAGTTGTCTCAGGCTTGCAAGGATTCACTTCTCTGGTGGCTTCAATCTCCGGATCTTTTTCTGGGTCGTCTGTTCTTCCTTCCCACCCCAGTGATCACGGTGACCACAGATAACTCCCTGCTCATGTGGGGGGGCATTGCATGGGAAGAACAGTCTAAGGTACATGGTTTTCCCTGGTGACCCATCTACATGTCAATGTCTTGGAGATGAGGGTGGTGCTGTTGGTGTTGCAAGCTCTTCATGCCCATCTTCCCCAAGGGATGATTGCCATCCAGACAGTATGTCTGTAGTTTGGTACATCAACAAACAAGGGGGAACCAGGTCTTAACCCCTTTGTCGTGATGCCATTAGATTGTAGGAGTGGGCAATCTCCTCCTGCCGTTTTCTGGTGGCAACATACATTCCGGGGAGGTCCAACATTCTGGCAGACAGATCTTTCTAAAGTGGGGTCAGCCTTGCTGCAATCTCTTCACCTCTCCTTCCAACTTGAAGTGCAGCGAGTATTTCACTCTGAATGCCCTTCCGGGGGAGTCCCCCAGAGATGCTGTAATTCATGCTTGGCTTGCTGGTCTACTGTATGCTTATCCTCCACTCCCTTCTAATCCCGAAATTCATTCAGAAAGCTAGACTGCTAGGGAGCTTAGTGATCCTCATTGCCCCCTTCTGGCCCCGCCAAGTTTAGTTCCCCTCTCTGTGGTCTCGAGCAGTGTGTCATCCTTGGACACTAGGTTCACGTATCCCTCAGGGGCCCCCACCCAGATTTAGTCAGTTGGAAGCACACAGCTTGGCTGCTCCACTTCCAGTGATAGTTAGGACTCCTGGGCTGTCTTCCCCTGTTAAGAAAATTTTGGTAGCAGCTCACAATTCTTCCACCACGAAGGCTTATTCCAGTAAGTGGAAATGTTTCTCTGTATGGGCATAATTGCAACCCATTGACTGCTCCTGTTCACAGGCGGCCGTGGTAGTGCAGTGGTTAGCATTGTCGCCTCACAGCAAGAGGTTCTCTGGTTTGCTCCTTGGCTGAGGTGCCTTCTGTGTGGAGTCTGCATGTCCTCCCTGTGGTCGCGTGGGTTTCCTCCAGGTGCTCCTGTTTCCTCCCACATCCCAAAGATATGCTGTAGGTGGATTGGCAGTCTAAATTGGCCCTGTGCATGCGTGTGCCTTCTGTGGAAGGTTGGGTGCCGGGCTGGCAACTCGACACCGTAAAACTCCACTGCCAGTCATGAGCAGACAGGTGATGCACTGTGGTGACCCCTAACCGAGAAAAGCTGAGTTCATGCCATTTTGGAGTTTTTGGAGGATATCTTTAATCATGTTACTAGTTTTTCTGCAGTAGAGGTACAATTGGCAGCGATCTCCAATTTTCACATAGGAGAGAATTTGGCGTCTTTGAAAGCCTTATTGAAAGGTACCTTTTTACTTTAGTAAAGGACCCAATGCCCCCTTCGGATCTTATCCTAGTGCTACAAGCTGTGGTTTCTTTAGTGCTACAAGATTTGGTCTCTCCACATTTTGAGCCAGCAGCTACAGTAGACTTGCAATTCCTGTGTTAGAAGGTGGTTTTTCTGGTTGTCATTACTTCAGCCAAGAGAGTATCTGAGATCCAGGCCTTGTCTGTCAAGCCCCCTTATATGGTGTTTCACAAAGACAGGGTTTCCTTATGGATGAACCCTTCATTCCTTCTGAAAGTGGCTTCAGAGTTTAACCAGGTCATTAATCTCCCTGTATTCTTTCCGAAGTTCCAGAATAAGGGAGAGTATAAATTGCATTTGCTTGATGTTCATAGGCAACTGCACTTCTATTTGCATAGAACAAAATCCTTTCATAAGTCTGATCAGCTTTTTGTTTCCTTTTCTAAGCCTTCCTTAGGGAAACCTGTTTCAAAAGTAACTTGCTCGTTGGATCTCTCAATGCATTGTGTTAGCCTATTGAGCCAAGGGATTACCTTCACCAAGTCATGTCAGGGCGCATTCTACTAGGTCCGTAGCTACTTCCGCTGCCTTTTGGTCTAAGGTTTCCTTAGATGACATTTGCTCTGCAGATACTTGGGCGTCAACTTAATATGTTTAGCTCTCATTGCAAATTGGATCTCCTTTTCAGAGGCAGAGCATCATTTGGCTCAGCCGTGCTCCGAAACATCATTCCATGAGGACCTCCCAGGACAATTTGGTAGCTGGGGACTCTGTCCCACAGGTTGAAGATCAAATGAAAACAACTTCAGATAAAAAAAAAAAGTTATGTACTCACCATGACGTTCCATCTGAGTTGTTGCTTTTAATTTGTCTTCACCTGTCCCTCCCTACCCCCCCCCCCCGCCTTATGTGGGCTGTGTAGTGGACTGGATGGCAGACACATAGCCCCTACTCTGGTGCGTCTATGTTTTCCTTATTGTGTTAAGGGGTATTAATGCCACAGTGTTGGGTGTATGGTTAGGTGGAGGTGCTACTGTCTGCAGCAAACTTGATCTAAGGGGAGGAGGGAGACAGGGGCATTATGAGACAGGGAGGAGCTTGGAGCTTTGGTCCGATGCTGGAAAATGCAGCCAAGTCAGATCTGTACCAGATCCGTATTCACACAAGTTGAAGACAAATGAAAAGCAACAACTCTGATGGAACATTATAGTGAGTACATAACTTTAATAGCTCATTGCAGGCTACAGGGTATCTATTTTTTTCTGTATTTAGACTTGCTTATCATTGCAGAGATTGTTTTTCATAATTTCAGGAATCACTCTCTTGGGTGAGAGATGTATTTCAAAAGGTGTGATTCAAAGAGAACATTCAAAAGTCTTTCTTGACTCCCTCATACAGGATTGTGATCCTGAGATGCCAACTAAGACACCTCAGTTCAAGGAGCTTTTCTTCCACAGGAAAAAATTATTTATTTAGATCTATTTCTACATTTTTCCACTTAGACTTCAGTAACTGTTAGGGAATACCTCAGGATTTTAGGTCTTATGGCATCTATAATTCTCATAATAACCGTGGCAAGACTCCATATGAGAAAGATACAGTGATGTCTGAAATTATGGTGACCAAACCAACACCCTTTATCTTTTCAGATTCCAACACTAGTGTTTGTCAGAAGAAAAATACACTTGATGGACACAGCAGATATCCTTAAATCAAGGTCTCCCCTACTCCCTCCCTGCTCCAAAGTAGTCAGTCACCAAAAATAAGACTTTGGGGAACAGTTTCAGGAGAGAGAAAAATTGCAGGGAGTGACAGATCCAAGCACATAAATATCAAGGAGATGCCCTGATCAAGGCAGTCAGTTGTCTGAACCATCTTTGGTCCCTGTGACCTCTGCAAGTGGTTACAGACAATACTGTAATGATGTGGTACATCAAAAAGCAAGGGGAAATCAAGTTGTATCTCCTTTGTAGACTAGCCATATTAGCTTGAGCTGTAGCTTCACAGCATAGTCTCACTCTACAGGCATCCTACATTCTGTTAGAGCAAAATTGTGTAGCAAACAAACTGAGCAGGACCAGGGCAGTCCCTCACAAATGGAAACTAGATCCAGGGGGTCTTCCAAGATTTGATCCATGTGTGGGAGTTTAAGTAGATCTCTTTCCCTTCTCTGTGAACACTCAACTGGCAAAATTCTTTTCCAGGACTACATGCAAGAAGGCCTGGAAGATGGATGCCTTTTTCTTTGGACAGGAATGTTCATGTATGCTTTCCACTGTTTTCCACTAATATCAAGGGTATTTCTGAAGATTCAGAAAGAATCCCCAAGATCAATGTAGTGACTCCCTTCTGGCACAGACAACTGTGGTTCTTTCTTCTTTTGGAAATGGCCAGGGGCAATTACCACAAGCTTCCTCACAGACTGGATCTACTCACACAAGAAAAGGGGTGTTTGATAAACCCCAACACCAGTCATCTTCAATGTTTGATAGGGTCATAATTCCTTTTAGACTCTTTCTGAGTATGTGCAGCAGGTAGTAAAGGCGGGAAGAAAGCCTGCTACTAGAAAATCTTATATTAGCAAATTGAAAAGGTTTTCTAATTGGTGCCAGCAACATAACCAGCACCTGTTTAGGGCCAGAAGTTCCCTGATTTTACAATATTTGTTTGTGTCTATCCTATGGCCTTTCTTATTCCTCACTCAACGCTCATTTATCGATCAATTCAGCATGTATGCATATGGATCCTCCTCTTTCAGGGCAGTTGTATGTCAAAATGTTGTTGAAAAGGGTTTTGCATAAGAGGTCACCAAGTAAACATGTGGCCCCTCCTTTGGATCTTAATTTTGTGTTGGAGAAACTAACACTTGCTCCATTTGAACTAGCTAATCTGGCTGATTTAATGTTATTAACATGGAAAACTGTTTTATTGATTGCTCTGATATCTGCAGGAAGGTTAAGTGAGTTGTAAGCTCATATGGTGAGTCATTCCTACCTCACTTTCCTCAAGGATATGGCTTCTCTGAGAATGAATCCTTCTTTTATGCCTAAAGTGGTATCCAGGTTTACTTTGTCAAATTATCCATCTACCCATTTTCTTTCCTGAACCTGAAAATGAGGGAGAAAAGGGTACTCCTTACCTTGGATGTTCACAGACAACTCTGTTACTATTTTGACAGAACTAAATCTTTGAGATCATTGAATCAATTGTTCAATTCTTTTGGAGTTAAGAAGGAACAACCAGTGTCAAAACAGATCATTTCCAAATGGCTGTCTAAGGCTATTAGCTTTTGTTATACCAAGCATGACAAATTTATTGCAGGCAGAGTCAGTCCACTCTCCAAGGACCTTGACTTCTTCTATAGCTTTTTGGAAAATGTTGGGTTCTAGAACTATTTTAGAAATTGCTTCTTGGTCCTCCATATGTTCATGGGTTCATAGGTGTGTACTAGGCTAATGGCCATGGAGCCTTTACAAGTGTAGCCCATAGACATGCCCTGGCATCGTTCTGCTGTTAGTTCCCAGTGCCTCTATCAAGTAGAGCCACTGGAGTGAATCCCGGGGTGAACTTTCTATTACCCATCAGTTGCCAGTGCCTCTGTCAAGTAGAGCCACTGGAGTGATCCCTAGGGTTAACTTTCTATTACCCATCCACTCGTCAAGATTTCTCTTGAAGAGGAACAGCGAGGTGCTCTTCTTGACATGTATGGGAAGTCTGTTCTAGAGCATGGGCAATCTCTAGGTGAGGAACCTGTCCCTCCAGCATGTTCTGTTGATTGTGGTAATGAGGTTGAGGTCTCTGGAGCATGTGGTGTGGAGGGATTGAGATTTCTTCAGATGTAGCATTTCTAACAGAGCTGGGTCAGACATGGCTTTGTAAGTCAAGCAGAGATCGCCTCTAAGTAGATGGTATGAGACAGAATAGCTGGTCTTTTGAGTCTGTGTAGGACATGTTTAATGCCTAGGATCCTCTTCGTGAGGTACTTCTGTGGCCTGTCCAGCTGTTGCATGTGTCTAGTGAGGTACATGCCAAATGGGGCATTATACTCCATGATTGGTCTAATATGGGAAGAAGAGAGAGAGAGAGACTTATGACCTCTTTCTTCCTGGATGCAAAACCCTTGGTAATGAGATGCGCCACATAGAAGGACTTTCTGACCACATACGTCTGTAAAGCACTATAAGATGGATTCCTTCTCTAGGTCTAGATAATGCTTTGCTAGGATCATTTTCCAGGGGATCCTGTACCCTTCTACTTCACTTCCCAAGCATAGTTAGCTATGTAATCTGTCCATAGCCAAGGCTACTGGAGCAGTGATCATAAAGAAAAACATAGTACAGTTGTGTAAGTTGAATTTACCATACCAATACATGTTCAAATGATCACTGCTGCAGTAGCCCAATATATAGCTCATTCAGTTCCTGGCTTCTTAACTTTGTTCTTCCTCTGCTTGTATTGATCCCATACTTCCCATTTATCTCTATGTAATTTGCACCTGTTGTTTTCTAAAGATCCCAATTCCAGTTGTTTTATCTCTATTACTATCTTTGCTACTTCTTGTAAAGTTAGTTTAGACTTTCATTTCCATTTTCTAGTAATTGCTTTTTTTGGCAGCCCTCATAATTAGACTCAGCAAGGCCTTACTATGTCTAGGCAATTCTGATTCTGTATCATAGCTCAAAAAATAATTTCCTCATTTACACCAGTTTGCTCAACCACCATCTCCAACAAAGAGGTCTGCAGGGAATCTTTAAAGTCTGCTAACTCATTACACTGCCAAAAAATATGTTCCGAGTTACCTCTTTCTTCCTCATCACACCTCCAACATGTGCTGTCTACCTGAAGAAAAATATTTTGGAGTCTACTTTGGGTATAAAAATGATGATGTAAACACATCCAAGCAAATATCCTAAATCTTCAAGACTTTGTTGCATATTTGGGAGTTATACATATATCCCCCCCATTGTTTCTTTGTGAATTGCTTATCCAAGATCTCTCCCCAATCCTTTCTAACCTCCCCTGATTCTTTTATTTATCATGCAGTATTTTATTATGTGTGTGATGACGACCCACCACTGGACCAGTAATCAAGGAGCCTCAATCCTCACCACTGACAACAGTGCGAGACGTACACGGGGACAATGACAGGTACATACCCTCTATTTCCAGATGCTTCTTTCTGCATCAAGTGCATTTTCCTAAGAGCACACAGAGACCACAGTCAGTCCGGGGCTGGTTTCTTCCTCTTTCTCCATATCCCCAGTAAAACTGTCTACTGGCACAGCTGTAGAGTTGAGATCTCAGCTGAGTGTTCAAGCCATGACCTCCAGCATCCTCTTTGTTCAACCAGTGCTTAATGTCCCTGCCCAAGTAGCTGACAAGTACACTCTTTGAGGTTTGATTTATACACACACACATGCACACCTGGGAAAGGCTGGCACAGGTTTACTAGCTATGCCCCCATTTGCCCAGACTATAAGGTAGTTATCACTGCCACCAGACAACTCCTTAGCAGCTACTTTAAGGCCCTTAACAAAGGGTGTCCAATCTTACTGTGTAATATTAATATTAATACAATTGGTAGTTTGACCAAGAGCAAGGCTGTTGGAGTTGCCCACAGTGTCACCAAATAAATATGCAAGTACTCTCAAAACTTAAATATGTCTCGCAAAGATCAGCCACAATGAAAGGTTTGAGTATATTTAATAAAAGAACAAGAAGATACTCGGTATATATTCACAGTGACATCAGAGTTCAAAATCACAGGAAATCTTTAAAACAACATTGTAGGACAGTCTCAAATAAAGAAAAACATCTAAACTATGCTTCACTATATTCCTGAATGAATCTAAGAGAATTGCTATGCCCTAGTTAACTTAAGAACAAGGCAAATGTGTGGTGAATGGGTCTTGTTGCCAGGTCCAAGGCATAATACAGAATGATGTGTTTCATTAAGAGACTTCTCAAATTAATATCTCAACAACTGAATGAGGCGTTCAATTGACAAAATGTAGAAAACCCCAGCGATATGAAATGCCACTGAAATCGCTTATCCACTCACAGCTGTCAGCCAAAAATCCTTTGTAGGGGTTGAATAAACTTCTACACACAAAAGGTAGATTGTAAAAGAAGTTTTAATCCACACAAACGTTAAGCGCTTTCACTCACTAATCGTGAGCTTCTTCAGAACTATCGCTGAAATTAATATCTCAAATATTACTGCTGGGATAGTTTGCAGAATTGCATCATTTCTTGTCATCTGAAATCCCCTCTGCTAGAAGCTGGCAGTATTTAGCATTGACCTGTTTAAATACATAGACCTCAGATTTTTGGCAGACCCTGGAAGTCCTAGCAATTGCATCCGTCCACATCTCAAACCTAGTAATTATTTCTCCTTAAAAACAACACAGAGAGCTCCCTGGTATAGACAATCCTGTCTCTTGCTGCCGTAAGGTAATTTAATTTCAGCTATTTTTCAGAAGTTTTGCTGGACTAAAGTTAACCTCTTCTGTTTAAACAGCTACAATACTGCATGTACAATTCTGTTCTATTTCTGTTCTATTCCAGTAGGGCACACCATGGCTACATTTCAAGCACTTTGCAGAAACCTTTTTCAACAAGTCTGTACAAACAAGTTTGATTTACACATAACATACAGTTCTAATGCAGTTGTAACACAAGCATCCTATAGAAGTCATGTTGACATTCACAAATGACACACAATTGTTTACAAAATTCCAGGTAGATGTGCTAGCAGTGGAGATACTGATAGCACATCTATCTGGAATTTTGTAAATAATTGTGTCACAATATGATCTACTAGTTATTCCTTTCTTAATGGCAACTTCTGTTCTATATTCTACTAAAAACTCTACCAGCGCTGGTCTTTCATTTAGGGGACCCCTCTTATTTATTTTTATTTGCCTGTACTCTGATATCAATCCTTGACAGGGAAGACATCTCTAACCTGCAGTCCAGATAAGTTCTTGGCATCTTCCCCTTCTACTACCTTTCCCATCTAGTTATTTGCTCCCAATACATTGGTTCCTTTGACAGTTTTTTTCAATAAATTCCAGCCCCCAGTTGCATATTGTCTGTATCCCTAATTGCAGTCATCCCTATTAGCAGACTCTTCTTTCTCCTTTCCCATGTTGGCTTAGTTCTTAGAATGCTTTCTGCTACTTTATGAATATAATATTCTGCATAATGATTGTTGTTCTCCTTGAAGGAGGTCTGCATCCAAAATCCTAGTCTCTTCGTTTCTTGAGCCCCCCCCCCCCCTTCATCATCATCTCTTTCCACTTTGAATTATAGAAGTTATGTAGTCCTATCTCGCTGTAATTCTTGCTGCATGGATTCGGAGCCGATATTAAGCTCAGACTCGGCCTATACTAAAGCTCGAGTGCTTTTTACTGGCTCAAGGCTAGCCCCTATCCCATAGTGCCTCACTGCAATTCCCCAGATCTCGTTTGCCACAAAACCTTTGTGGTTGTGTCTTACTGGCTTGTTGGCTAAGTAGAATGATTTTTTTACTTTAGTCCTTTTTGTGTCATATATATAACTTAATAGTTTCTTCTGTATTGTGTGTCTGTTTTTTGAAAGTTTTCAACCACTATTCCCCACTTAGGACTGTACGTTTAAATTAGAGGGCTGTAGTGCCCGTTAGAGGGCCTTTCCTCCCAGTGTGTGTGTGACTGTTATAAAAAAAAAAAAAAAAAAAAAAAAAAAACTTTCTTCTTCCTTGCACTTTTATTTTTTAGTCTTTAACTATGTCTAAAAATAAAGATAAGGATCACAAGGATCATTGCCCTTCGGGCTTCAAAAAATGCGACAGGTGTGCGCAGAAAATGTCTCTTCCAGAAAGCCACACCAGTTGCATATATTGTCTGGGCAAAGCCCATTTACAGGAACCTTGCACCTTCTGTCACACTTTTAGTGCAAAAGTGTTAAACGAAAGGAAAATAAAGCTTATTGACAGGGGTCTCATGACCAGTTCCATCCAGGAACAGCTGGAACATGGTCAGGCAGCTCCAAAATCTTCAAAGAGAAAATCATCGGCACCAACTTCGGAGTCGACCAAAAAGTCTAAAGCTTTGGAACAAAGGAGTTTCGGTTCCGACTCTTCATCTTCGGTGCAGTCTATTCCATCGATTTCGAGACAGTCTTTGGTTCTGAAGGTTTTGCCTGAAATCAAGACTGTATCTCCTATTTTGAGATCTCCTATTTTGGAGAGAAGGAGGTCTTCTTCAGTCTCCACCAGATCCTCCAGGACCCTATCAGATGAGGACATTGAGAGGGTGGTGAAGAAGTTGCTTTCAGATCCAGCTCTGGCTAGAAAATTGACCCCTCCAGACCCAAAGGTCTCGGAGCCGTCCCCCGTACCGATCACTGTTCCTCCTCCGACTGCTTCGCTCTCAGAGCTTATTACGTCAGGTTCCTCTGTCTTCGACTCTTTGGCTCCGGGGATTCAGCCTGTTTCCTCTGAGCTAATTACTCTATCCTTGATGGCTCAGTCTGGAGCCAAGGGTTCTGGGAGCCGATGCTCTCGTGTCAAGTCCGAGGGGGACAGTCATCCTGGGCTCTCTTTGGAACTGACCCTCCCTCTCAGAACCTTGGCTCAACTCAACTCGGCTCCCACTTCTGCTTCGGAGCCGTTCCCTCTTGCTAGGAGTCGACCATCTGCCCCCTCGGAGCGGAGGTCTTCTTCAGAGCAGGGGGAGAGGCTTTCAAAGCTGTAGGGAAGGCTTTATCCTCTGCCAAAGCCATTCCTTTAGAACCTGTGTCCCACCAGCAGCAGGCAGCAACCTCTTCCTCCTGCCACCCTCACGTCTTAGGGAACCAGAGGCCCAAATAGCCCCCATTGGAGGCACCCCGTCTTCCGAGACCTCCCCAGATTATCCCACTGGAAAGCTCCCTTGGAAGAGTTTATGTAAGAGGAAACCTGTCGACTCCCCTGAGTCTGTTACATCAGACACTGATTTAGAGGAATCCGAAGGGTCCCCCAGATCTCCCTCTGAGGATGTCTCCTTCTCTGACATCCTAGAAATCCTTAGACAGAGGGGTGATTGGAAGACCTCTAACCCTACTGAGGATGAATGAGGCCTTTGTCTCCCAACCTTCCACCTTTTGGGTGACACCACCTTATGACCAACTTTTGGGGGGTCATTTCACGGAAAGCATGGATCTCTCCAGATTCAATGGAAGCCGTCCCGAGGAGGCCAAGCAAATTTATGACAGCACCTGAGGACAAGTCTTTCCGTAGCAAGGGAGTTCCATTTGATGCTATGGTGGTAGCAGCGGCCACCAAGAAGGAATTATCTTAGACGTCTTCTAATATCCATCCTCCTAACAAGGAGTCCAGGACGATGGATAGATAGGGGAAGCATACTTTTTCTTCAGCGGCATTTACACTAAGATCGCTGATTTACCTGACTCATTTCACGCGTCTTCAGAGGGATCTCATAAAAGAGTTAGGAGATGCCCTCCTGGGTTCAGTAGCTCTGGGTACCATGGACAGGGTTTCCGCGCAGCTCTCCACCCTTACTTCCATAGCTAACTCCTCCATGAGGCTGATCTCATATGCGGCAGATGGAGCGAGCAGGGCAGCCGCAGCAGGAATAGCTCTCAGGAGACATTCGTGGATGCGGCTTGGTAATTTTACGGAATCCTTCAAGTCTTCTTTCACTAACATTCCCTTTAATGTTTCATCTCTTTTTGGACCCCAAGTGAAAGAGACTTTGACTAGGTGCGAGCAGGAAGGAAAAACCTTATCTGCCATTGGAGTCTGTTTCTCTCTCCCATCTACACCCTATCCCAAGGGTAATACAGGAGGGAAAATGTGGTTCTGCAAATCCCAAAAAGGTTTTCCTCAGGCACAAGGTCAACCCTCCCCCACGAGCAGAGGGGGAGGATATAATGGAAGACGCCGCCCTCGCGGCAGAGGAGGTCCGCAACATCAGGGAGACAGAAACTTTCTGTGATCGGTCCTTCCATCGACCCTGAGGAATTGCCCGACTGTCCGTCTCTGGAGTCCATCGGGGCGCATATATCGCTGTACCCAAGCGCCTTCCTAACTATCACTCAAGATCGTTGGGTACACACAGTAATATCCAGAGGTTACCTGATTCCCTTTATTTCCAAAACCCCAACAAACCGGTCTCTTCCAGACGTACCACCCATCCAGCTAGACCGTACAACATCAGAGGTCATCTCGGTGCTACAAAAAGAGTCTTCCAAGAAGTCCCCGCAGAGCAAGTAGGATCTGGAACTTATTCTCATTTCTTTTTAGTTCCAAAAAAGACATCGGACTGGAGATCAATTCTAGATCTCAGCAGGCTCAACAAGCATGTAATAAAATCAAAGTTCCGAATGGTCACTCTACAGTCGATATTTCTGTTTATCAGGAAAAACAACTGGATGTGCTCAATCTATCTCCAGAATGCGTACTACCACATCAAAATGGACAGGTGCTCCAGGAGGCACTTGCGCTTCCAGCTGGGAGCCAGCCATTTTCAGTTCAGAACACTGCCTTTTGGCCTCACTACAGTCCCCAGAGTGTTTACCAAATGCATGACAGTGGTAACGGCTCACCTGAGATGTCAAGGATTCCAGGTGTTTCCATACTTAGACGACTGGCTCCTCACTGCTACCACCAAGCATCAACTCATAAGGACCAGGGACGAGACTCTATCCTTGTGCACCAGCCTAGGCATCACTGTCAACTTGCAAAAGTCAGTCTTATCTCCCTCGCAGCATATTGTATATCTAGGCTCAGAAATAGACACAACCACCATGTCAGTAAAGCTAACACAGAATAGAGTGGAATCTCTGTGCAGTCAGATCAGATCCTTATTAAACAAACAAACAAGAGAGTCCAGGCCAGAGTAGTCCTTCCAAGTCCTAGGGATTATGGCTTCCGCCATCTTATTAGTTCCTCTTGCTCACCTACATATGAGGATTCTCCAGTGGATGCTGTTTGCACAATTTTCGATGCAAGACCTTCCATTATCTCACCAGATATTAATAACAAACACATGCAAAAGGGATCTGACATGGTGGTTACACATGAAACAACTTGTCATAGGTCGTCCACTTGTTCCTCCCCAAGAGAAAGCAGTTTTGACCATGGACGCTTCCCAGATAGGGGGGGGGCATTATCTAGGAAAGACAGTCCAAGGTACTAGGCAAAACCACAAGAACCACTTGCACATCAATGTTCTGGAGATGGGAGCGGTGCTATATGCGTTGCAAGCACTTAACAGCTCCTTTCCCACTGGAACGATTGCGATTCAGTCAGACCACATGTCTGTCGTGTGGTACATAAACAGACAAGGGGGAACCAAGTCTTACCCGCTTTGCAGAGAGGCCTTAAGAGTTTGGAAATAGGTGATGGCTACTCAATGCTTCCTGATAGCAACGCATATTCTGGGGAAATCCAACATAATAGCGGACAAACTCAGCCAAGCAATTCTGGACAAACTTAGCCAAGCAATTCTGATGCCTCACGAGTGGTCCCTGAATCCAATGGTTGCGAAAGAGATCTTTCACAAATGGGGTCAGCCTTGCTGCGATCTATTTGCCACTCACCTGAATACCAAATGCAGCAGCTACTTTGCCCTCATTCCCCATCCGGGGATGTCACCTAGGGATGCTCTAGTTCACAATTGGCCCCCGGGACTTCTCTATGCCTTTCCTCCCTTTCCACTCATACCCAAAGTAATACAGAAAGCAAGACAGTTGAGGAGTTCCTTGATCCTCATTGCTCCTTACTGGCCTCTACAAGTTTGGTTTCCTTTCCTGTGGCCCTACCTTTTGGGGGAACCATGGATTCTGGGTCCATCTCCAGATCTCCTGATTCATCATTCGGGACAGTTCCACCCCTCCATCCACACCCTCAAATTGACAGCATGGGTGCGCCAATTCCACGTACAGCCAGGTGCATTCCCTTATCCCCAGCGGTCAAACACCATCCTAATTTCATCCCATAAACCTTCCACTCAGAAACTATATTCTAGCAAATGGAAAAGGTTTTCCCTTTGGGCTACAAACCAGGGCTTAGATCCATATACAGCTCCTTTAGAATCCATTTTATCCTTCCCAACAGCAATTTTTCATGAAGGAGCGGCAGCCGGTACAGTTAGAGTTCAATTAGCTGCCATTTCCTATTTCCATTTTGGTTTCATGGGAAATCCAATCATGCAACACTCCGTCTGTGAAACCTTCTTAAAAGTTCTTCTTCTTCTTAGGCCCCCAATAAAAAAAACTTTAGAACCCTGGGACTTAAATTTAGTCCTCTCATCTTTGATGTCTGCACCCTTTGAACCATCCTCGTCGTCAGACTTAAAATTGTTATCATGGAAAACCCTGTTCTTGGTAGCTATAACATCGGCTAGGAATGTCTCGGAAAGTCAAGCTCTAACTATTCGATCTCCTTACATTGTCTTTCACAAGGCTAGTCTCTCTCTCTCTCTCTCTTAGGACAAAAACCCTTCCTTTCTCCCTAAGCTATGCTCTGAACACAACCTGAATACTACCATTAAGCTACCTGTGTTTTTTCCAAACCACTCTAATAAATCAGAGTATAGACTTCACCAACTAGATGTCCACAGGATACTCAGATTCTATATACACAGGACCAAAGAATTCAGGAAATCTGATCAACTTTTTGTTTCCTTTTCTGACAAAAGGAAAGGCTTACCTGTTTCAAAAATTACTCTTTCAAAAGGCTTTGGGATTGCATATCCTTTGCTTATCAACAAGCTGGTAGACAATTACCGTTAAAAGCTAAAGGTCACTCTACTAGGGCTGTAGCTACTTCATGCGCCTTTAGATCTAGGCTCCCAATTGATACTATTTGTGCAGCAGCTACTTGGGCAAGACCACATACGTTAGTCACTCATTACAAATTGGATTTGGCCTCCCGGTACAGGTCATCCTTTGGGTCCACTGTGCTGAAGTGTCTCTTTGCTTGAGCCACCCGGGCTAAAGGTGCTAGGGACACTGTCCCATCCAGCAAGAATTACAGCAAGATAGGACAACATAACTTAAAGAAGTTATGTACTTACCATAACATTCCATGTTTGTAGTCCATCTCGCCTATATTCTTGCATCCCTCCCTTCAAACCCCTTCCCATTTCTGGGGGATCTAGTGGACCTCTTTTTGGGGCTGCTTGACTTTGCTATTTATTGTCCACCTGAAATGGATTAGGTTTCTAATCCCTTCCTGTATTTTTACAGATTATTTCTTATTATTATTACCTGATAGTTATTTATTACTTTCTTGCAAACTAGATCTGGGGAATTGCTGTGAGGCACCATGGGATAGGGACTAGCCTCGAGCCAGTAAAAAGCTCTCGAGCTTTACTATAGGCCGAGTCGGAGCCGAATATCGGCTCCGAACCCATCCAACAAGAATATAGGCGAGATGGACTACAAACATGGAACGTTATGGTAAGTACATAACTTCTTTTTTTTCTGCTTGTGCTGTGTATAAGGAGCCTTAACTGTCTGAAATGCCCCTTCAAATTGAGTAATCCCAATCTGCCCTGTTCCTTTGGAAGAATAAGTTTATAGAACTTAACTTTTGCTGTCTTCCCCTCCCAGATAAAATCATTCAACTGTTTATTAATTGTTATCCACAACTTCTTTTTTGGTTTATAAAAATATTCCTGACTTGTGTATAGGACTAAAGGGAGTAAAAACATTTTAACTGCTTATGTCTTGCTATTGATATCCATATAACAGAGCTTCCATTTTCTCAGTTTTTGCATTATCCTTCACATATCCAGAATCATTTTTTAATCCATACTCCTAAATACTTCACTTTACCATGTCTCCTTAAGTTTGGATATTGTTGAACCAATTTATATGTGGGTAAATAATTTACCGCTATTGCCTTTGTATTAGTTTCATTAATTTTGTATCTAACTAAAAAGTATTTGTAACTGTCTCAGTGTTCCCCAGCACTGTAATGTCCGTTTCTGGTTTTGTCAGGTATAAAATAATGTCATCTGAAAGTAGAGCCAGCTTTTTCTGACTATCACACCAATTATATCCTTGAATTTCTGAGTCCCTTATTTTCTCTGACAGTGATTCTAAATATAATGCAGATAACAAAGGGGAGAGACAACACCCCT
The DNA here is from genome assembly GCF_019279795.1 of Protopterus annectens. Taxonomy (NCBI): domain Eukaryota; kingdom Metazoa; phylum Chordata; order Ceratodontiformes; family Protopteridae; genus Protopterus; species Protopterus annectens. The sequence goes on along the minus strand of NC_056743.1, from coordinate 1,721,541,830 downwards.
GCCTGGTTCCTCTGCTCAAGCAGACATTATCAGAGAGGACCCAACTGACTTTAATTTTCACCTCCAATCTGTCATATGTACTCCTAATCAACTTTCTAATATCAGGGAATGCAAATGATTCCATTGCTCTTCTCAAAAAGTCCCAGCTTACTCTGCATCAAGACCCACCACCAACAGTAGTGATGTTCTTATTGTTTCACTGTTGCAGTCATCACATTTGGGTTATCTGCCTGCAGGTAGGACTCAGCCGGCCTGAATACCAGAGTCTTCTGATTTCTGCATCGGATGCTGTCTCTTCTTCCATGACGTCAGGTCGTCAGGGGTATAAAACATGCAGCCGACGCCATTACATCATTTTTTCTTGCCGTGCGGTGCCCGAAGCAGAAGCAGTTTGCAATTGCCGGTCGGCCGTCTCCTGAAATTTTTGTTTTCGAGTTTCAGACCCGAAGTCTTCAAAAAAGATAAGTACCCCATTGGGGATCCTTTTTCTTGTTCCAACCGATGTCAGCAAAAGTTAACAGTTGTCTTGCCTGTGGAAAGCATATACCTTATAGAGATTTTCATTCTTACTGCATCCCCTGTTTAGGCCCAGACCATGACGTCCCTCACTGTCGGTTTTGTGTCTTGTTCAACTCCCGAATTATTCGTCGTCGGGCTATTTTTGCAGCCAATTACTTTCATACTCTTATTTCAGTACTCTGAAGTGGCTTCGTTAAGCCATCCGACTACTGATCTTCTGAAAAAATGTAAGGATAAAGACAGAGACATTCCGCATAGGTCCAGAACTGCCGACGACACTTCCATTAAGTTAGTCGCCAGTCCGCTGGTACTCAGTGAGGTGCTTTCACAGCCCCTGATACCTGCTACTTCAGATTCGCAGGCCTCTACTGAGACCCATTCGGAGTCTGGTATGCCGTGAGATGCTTCTTTGACTGTGGAACCTGTGGATGTCTCTACCTTGGATGGGTCCAGAGCCGCTGTGCAGGCACCGGCTTCTGAGGGTGTATTCAGGCCTATAGACATTCGTATTAAACAGGTGCCATAGTTTCCATCCAGAAGTACCAAATCCCCTTTGGCCAGAAACTCATACTACGCCTAGAAAATCGATGACCAAACTGCAGGCTCAGGCCCATATGTCTGAAAAACAAATGCTTAGAATAGCTGAACACCTTATTACCTTAATTAGGGGAAGCCAGCCTTCTAAGAGACCTAGAACTGAAATACTTTGAGTCTTCTGATCAGGAATCTGATATTTCTGCTCCTTCTGATTACCAGGATTTGCCATTATCTACTTATGAAGATTCTGATGCAGAGGATTCAATTCCCGCTGCCTCCCCTCCAGAAGATCTTTCTTTCGGTGAAACCTTGTATACTCTTAGGGAGCATTTCCACTGGGAAAGCCATGATTACTCTGAGTCCAAAAAGAGACTTAGGGAGTTCTTACTCCTGCCTCAACACAGGCCTTTAGCTATCCCTCCTGTTCTAGACATTGTAGATGATGTTTTCTTGGAATCTAGCCTTACCCCAGACACTTTACCTCCAGCTCCCAGAAAACCTGACAGGTACTACAGAGTACCTGACTCTCACAAGTTCCTCTTCAGGAATCCTTCTACGGATCCAGAGACCATTTCCCAAGGACCAAAAGGCATTAAGGCTGCTGCTGCCAAAAATCCTACCCCTTCTGATAGAGATTCTAGAGCCTTAGACAGATGGAGTAAGAAGGTCTACACCTCTGCTACTTTGGCCATTAGGGCTTTAAATTGCCAGTTTCATATGTTAAAGTATCAGCAACATGTTATGGGACTACTTAAACAGAAAATTATGTTGATTCCTGACTGTGCTGAACACAAAGAATTGCAAGATTTAATGCATTCTGCAGAACAAGTTGGTAAACATACTTTGCAATGTGGTTTTGACCCTTTAGACGCATATTACAGGGCTGCTGTCAATGGGTCTGTACTTAGAAGGCATGCTTGGCTTAAGGAACAAAACTTGCCAGTTCATGTTAAAGCTAAATTATTGGATGATCCCTTAAACCAAGACCGCCTTTTTGGCAGCAAAGCAGAAGAAGGCCTCAAAAGGATGGAGGAAAAAGCTAAACCTATGCAAACTGTTAAAGATTTCCTACAAGTACAGCCTCCCAGATTCAGTAGGCATTGGCCTTCAAAGAACTGGTCCTTTCCAGTCTCTTCCAGGCCTTCTCAGTCCAAACCCAGGAACAGTAGACCACCTAGGCTACAGTCTCAGGCTACGCACAGACCTAAGCAGTGGAGGGCTCCCACTTCCAAATCAGGGAGCAGTAAGCCACTCCCCTACAGAAAAATGGCACAATGACTTAACCTTAACCCTTCCAAGCCCTGCTCAACTACCTGCTCCCTTAGGAGGAAAGCTCGCCCTGCATGCAAAAAACTGGGAGCTCATTACCCAGGACAAATGGGTTTTGAACATAGCTTCCCAAGGATTCAGATTCCACTTCCACACACTACCAACCCCAAGTGGTTGGCCAGACCTACCCCCAAATCAGTGGGCGAAGGCCCAACAGCAGGTTCTCTCTCTTCTCAGTATCAGGGCTATTTAACCTGTTCCAGCAGAACAAAGGGGACAAGGTTTTTATTCAAGACTTTTTCTGGTACCCAGAAAAGACAACTCCTGGCGTCCTATCCTGGACCTCTCTATTCTCAACACCTTTCTGGTAGTTCTAAAATTCAGAATGCTAAATCCTCAACAGCTTCTTCCCATGCTAGCCAAGGATGCCTGGCTGGCAATCCTAGACTTAATTGAAGCTTACTTGCACATCCAAATAAGGGAATCTTGCAGGAAATACCTATGCTTCAGGGCAGGCTCCATGCACTATCCATGCACTATCAGTTCTCTGCACTTCCCTTTGGCTTATCTACTGCGCCCAGGGTATTCACAGTGTCTAGCTCCAGCCATTGCATTTTGCAGGCAGAGAAATATTCAAATTTACCCATACTTGGACAATTGTCTCATTCAGGCAGAAAGCCAGGACTTGCTATTATTACAACACCTGGCATTCGTAAAGAAACTTCTAACCTCACTGTGGTACACCATCAACGAAAATAAATCTCGCCTAGTACCCTGCCAACAGATTGTATTCCTGGGAGCAAGCTTGAACACAGCTTCCCAGATGGCATTCCTCACTCCGGAGAAACAAGTTTGTTTGACAACCTACTTCAAACTATTTGCCACAAAGCCCCAGCTATCTGCAAGGAAAATGCTGCAAGCCTGGGGTTCATGGCCTCTTGCATTCTACTAATTCCATATGCAAGACTGCATATGAGGAAACTCCAATGGTATCTAAAAAAACAATGATGTCAACATTCTCAGGACCTGGAAGCAATGAATGTTAAGTTGTCTATCTCGCCTTCATTCTTGCTGGATGGGTTCGGAGCCGATCCTCGGCTCTGACTCTGCCTTCTACTAAAGCTCGAGAGCTATTTACTGGCTCAAGGCCTCCCCATATCCCACAATGCTAGGTGTCAGATACCCAGATCTCGTTTGCCGCTTCAGCTACGAGGTTGCGTTTTTTACTGGTTCAGGTCGTATTAATCCTTTTTTGTCTTTTTCAGCTAAATTTTAACTGTATTTTTCTTAGAGTTAGATTGTCTTTAACTTTTAGTATAGTTGTACTGTGTATCCCCTAGTTTGTCCCACTTAGGAAACTCGTTTTTCTGTTAGAGAGTTTCTCCCCTTCCCCCCCTTGTTCCTTCTCTATTAATGGCTAACCCCCCCCTTGTTGTACCTATAGGAGTAGTGTTTAGCTTTATAATTTTTATCAAGGTTGTTGTAGTTATTTTTATTAAGTGTGGGTGTTTGTGATAGTTTTTTCTGCTCACTACTGTTACCTTATCTAGTGCGGGCATGTGAGTGTGTCTGTGTGTCTTGTTTAAGTACTGGTGTAACTTTTTTTCCCTCTTTTGTATCCCCGGGCCAGTATGTCCAAAGATACCAAAGTTTCAGGCTTCAAGAAGTGTGACTCGTGCTGTCAGAAGATGTCTCTGACAGACGGTCACACTTCTTGCGTTTATTGCTTGGGTTCCCTACACATGCAGGACTCCTGTTCAGTCTGTCATGCCTTCAGCCCGAGAGTCCTGCAGGAGCGTAGGAACAAGCTTATCGTGAGAGGCCTACTCAAGCCAGAGGGATCCCCGGCGAAGCCTCAGTCGGGGAAATCCTCAAAGCCCGCCAAGCCGTCGGCTCCCAATTCGGAGCCGTCACCGGGCGGAGCATCTGCCTCCTCTTCGGCTCCGACTGGAGCCGACACCTCTAGACCTCTATCGGCTCCGACTTTAATGTCAGAACCGTCATTGGGCCGAAAACGTTCTAGGTCCCCTTCCCTAGAATCCGTTCGCTCGGCTCCGAGGTCACCATTGCTTCAGTCGGAACGGAGCCATAGGTCCCATTCCTCTCGGTCTTCCAGGTTATCCGACCATGACTTAGAGAGGGTGGTCAGTAGACTACTTAAATCGCAGGCCCTGGCCAAGATGTTAACCAGCCCTTCTCAACAGACTGTGGCTATCCCGGTGTCTTCAACAGTTCCTCCTCCAACTCCCCTTTTGTGTTCGGAGCCAGAGCTGGTTGTGGCTTGAATCTTGGAAACGGAGCCGATACCACACCTTTCGGCTCCTTTGTCGGCTCCGATCTCTTCATTGGTTCCTTCCTTGGAGGGATCTGGGCGCCGGGACTCCCTCGTTGGCTCCGAGGGGGCGAGTGGCATCGGACCCTTGTCCGACCCCGTTCTCCCTCTTGGGGCTTCGGCGCAGGTGAGCTCGGCCCCGACATCGGCCTTGGAGCCATCCCTCTCGGTGCCAGGAGGGGTTCACGTCTCTTCATAGCAGGGACCCTCTGCTCTGCCCGACAGGGGCACCTTCAAGGTCATGAGGAGTGTGCTGACTCCTGTGTCTGCTCCTCCCCCCTTGGTGCCTGCATCGGTCTCTGTCCACCCTTCTGACCCCAAGTGTGGAGAACAGACGCTCCAGGTCGCCCCATTGGGCGTATCTTCCTCTTCCGAGGCCTCCCCTGATCATTCGGAGGAGCCCCCTCGGAAGAGAAAATGTAAGAGGAAACATGTTGACTCCCTCGAGTCAGTCATGTCTGATACCGACTTGGAGGATTTGGAAGGGTTCCCAAGGTCCTCCTCTGAGGATGTCTCCTTTTCAGACATCCTAGAGATCCTTAGGCAGAGGGGGAACTGGACTGCCCTTAATCCTTCGAGGACGAGTCTGTGTACCTGGATGCGTTTGGTTCTCGCCCTTCCACCTCCTGGGTGTCTCCACCTTTCGACCCACTCATGGAAGTGGTGGCTCGAAAGGTGTGGACAACCCTGGACACAATGGAACCAACTCCCCGCAGGCCCACGAAGTTCATTACAGCCTCATCCGATAAACAATTTCTGACAAAAGGTGTCCCTGTTGATACCATGGTGGTGGCAGCAGCTACTAAGAAGGAGTTGGCTGACTCTTCGGTGCCTGGCTGACTCTTCGGTGCCTGTCCATCCACCTAATAAAGAATCTAGGACAATGGATAGGTACAGGAAGCGGATGTTTTCTTCAGCAACCTTTTCCATGCGGTCGCTGAATTATCTGTGCCATTTCACCCGCCTTCAAAGGGATCTTCGTAAGGAACTGGGTGATACCCTTCAGGATCCATCAGCTGCGGGGGCTCAGGATAAGATTAACTCCCAGCTGGCGACCCTTAGCTCTATCGTCAATTCCTCCATGCGGCTCATTTCTTATGCAGCTGATGGGGCGAGTAGGGCCACAGGTACAGGCGTGGCTTTGAGAAGACATGCCTGGATGCGGTTATGTAACTTTGCTGACCCCTTTAAGGCATCCTTCACCGATACCCCCTTCGATGGTTCGGCTCTGTTTGGAACACAGGTGAAGGATACCCGTACCAGGTGTGAGCTGGAAGGCAAGACTCTCTCTGCCGTGGGAGTCCGTTTTTCTACTCCCTCTAGACCATACCCTAAAGGTCAGAAGAGTGGGAAAATGTGGTTTCGGAAACCCCAGGGAGTCGTGCCTGACACACTTGGCGAGTTTCCCTCCAGGGGCAGAGGAGGGAACAATAATAATTGCTGCCCGAGGTGCAGAGGGGGTCCGCATAAATCAGGGTAGCAGAGAATCTTTCTCTGACAAACCCTTTCAGCACCCCTGAGGGGCTGCCTGACTGTCCACCTTCGGAGGCAGTCGGGAGAAGATTGCCACTGTACCCAGAAGCCTGGCAACTCCCCACACACGACAAATGGGTACGGTCTATCATATCTGAGGGTTACAAAATCTCCTTTGTCTACATCCCTGTACAAACAAGCAGGTCCCTTCCAGATGTTCCACCTGGTCTAAGGGAACAAGCAGTACTAGAAATTTCAAAACTGCTAGAAAAAAGAGCCACCCAGCCAGTCCCAGCAGACCAGCAAGGATCCGGGATTTACTCCAAGTTCTTTTTGGTACCAAAAAAGACAGGAGACTGGAGACCCATTTTGGATCTCAGCAGGTTAAACAAATCTGTTCAAAGAACGAAGTTCCGGATGGTCATGCTTCAGTCCATTCTACCTTTTTTGGGTCAGGACAAATGGATGTGCTCCATAGACCTTCAGGATGTGTACTACCATATCAAAATGGACAGACGCTCCAGAAGGTTTCTCTGCTTCCGGCTGGGAGCTAGTCACCATCAATTCAGAGCCCTGCCCTTTGGTCTCACCACAGCCCCCAGGGTGTTCACCAAATGCATGGCAGTGGTTACGGCTCACCTGAGACGGCTAGGATTCCAGGTGTTTCCATATCTAGACGACTGGCTCCTGACTGCTTCCACCAGGCATCAGCTACTACGAGCCAGGGATTATACCATCCAAACTTGCTCCGAGCTAGGTATCTCTATAAACTTCGAAAAGTCTGCATTTTCGCCTTGTCAGTCTATAACCTTTATAGGTGCACGATTAAATACAAAAGAGCTGTCGGCAAAACTTCCCTTAGAACGAGTATCAGACATTCGCTCACATGTCCAGACCTTACTACAGTGCAAGAGAATTCAGGCCAGGTTTGTACTGAAAACTTTGGGTCTCATGGCAGCAGCAATCACATTACTTCCCCTGGCGCATTTTCACATGCAAATTCTTCAATGGATGCTTTTTACCCAATGGTCATTTCAACAGCTTCCGATGTCTCACAACATAATAATCACCCAATCATGCAAAGACCACCTGTCTTGGTGGATGGTCTCCTCTCAAGTACTTCAAGGCAGACCGTTTGTTCTTCCTCCTCCTGTTGCCACGGTGACAACGGATGCCTCCCTGATTGAGTGGGGGGGGGCATTTTCAGGACAGGACTGTCCAGGGCACTTGGCAACCTCTAGAGTACCACCTGCACATAAACGTCTTGGAGATTAGAGCGGTGCTTTTAACGTTGCAAGCTCTTCAGGACTGTCTACCCACTGGGACTATTGCAATTCAGACAGACAATATGTCTGTAGTGTGGTACATCAACAAGCAGGGCGGAACCAGGTCCTATCCCTTATGTCGAGAAGCACTCAGACTCTGGCAGTGGGCGATCTCCTCTCAACGGTTTGTGATAGCAACGCACATCCCCAGGAAGTCCAACGTCATAGCGGACAGGCTAAGCAGAGCTATTCTCATGCCTCACGAGTGGTCTCTCAATCAGTTAGTAGCGGACAAAATTTTCCGCAGATGGGGTCAACCTTGCTGCGACCTTTTCGCAACCCCTCTCAACAGCAAGTGTGACTATATTTCTTCACTCTCTTCCCCCTCCCCGGCCACTCCCCCAGAGACGCTCTAGTTCACGATTGGCCCCGGGGTCTTCTGTATGCATTCCCACCTTTTCCCTTAATTCCCAAACTAATTCGGAAAGAAAGCGACCGCATTGGGATCCAGGATGATCCTCATTGCCCCTTACTGGCCTTGACAAATTTGGTTCCCATTTCTGCATCGTCACCTGCTGGAGCAGCCTTGGAATCTGGACCCAGTGCCAGACCTCTTGGTCCATCAGTTGGCTGGGCTGCACCAATCCCTTCAGTCTCTCAACCTCACAGCTTGGTTGCTCCACTTCCAACCTTAGCCAGGCTTCCACATATTTCTCAGCCAGTGCGTGAAATCATCCTTTCTTCGCACAAATCTACTACTAGGAAGACTTATGCTAGTAAGTGGAAACGTTTCTCCTTCTGGGCGGAGGCTAGAAATATAGACCCCTTTACAGCCCCTGTCCATCACGTTCTAGATTTTTTTAGCAGAACTTTTTCGAGCAGGTTCCTCGTCTGCCACCATTAGGATCCAATTGGCTGCTATCGCAAATTTCCATGCTGGCCTGTCAGAAGCCAGCATCATGTCCCACAAACTTTGTGTAAAGCCTTTCTTAAAGGGACTATTTTACTTAGGCCCCCGGTTAGAGATCCCCCGCCTCCGTGGGATTTAAACCTGATTTTAGCTTGCTTGATTCTCCCTCCTTTTGAACCTGCGGCCTCCTGTTCCTTAAAATTACTCTTCCGGAAGACTCTCTTTTTAGTAGCCATCATCTCAGCTAGGAGAGTGTCGGAACTTCAAGTCCTCTGTATTCGTCCTCCTTATCTTGTGTTTCACTCAGGACTAATCCTTCCTTTCTGCCCAAAATACCTTCCGAGACCAACCTGAATCAGGCTATTGATCTACCTGTCTTTTTTTCCTAACTATTCGAACAGAGCTGAACAAAAGTTACACCAATTGGACGTTCACAGGCAATTATATTTTTATTTGGATAGGACTAAACAAACAAGAAAATCGGGCCAACTCTTCCTGTCCTATGCTGAGGGCAAGCAGGGCCTGCCAGTTTCTAAAGTAACTTTATCCAGGTGGTTGGCCTCTATTATTTCTTTGATTTATCAACTGAGACATAAAGAACTCCCTACAAAATCAAAAGCTCATTCCACCAGAGCGTTACCTACGTCGGTAGCGTTTCAAGCAAGACTACCAATGGAATCTATTTGTGCTGCAGCCACATGGGCCACTCCTCATACTTTCATTTCACATTATAAGTTGGATATGGCCTCCAGGAGTTGAGCTGATTTTGGTTCCACTGTGCTCAAGAGTCTGTTCCAATGAGCCACCCAGGGCTAAGGTGCTAGGGACGCTGTCCCATCCAGCAAGAATGAAGGCGAGATAGACAACATTAAGAAGTTATGTGCCTACCATAACGTTCCATGTTAGTTATCTTCTTCTTGCCTTTTTTCTTGTGTCCCACCCTCCATCCCCCTAGCCTGGACAGGCCGAGAAGAATCCCTTTTGAGGCCGCCACCTTCTGGCTGAGTCTTATCTAGGTTATGTCCTCCTCTGTCTTTAGTACTGTAGGTAAACCTTGTAGTTTGGACAGTTGTCCTTAAAAATTTTTTTCTATGGTGTTAGCTCTGCCAAATGAGATCTGGGTATCTGATGCCTAGCATTGTGGGATATGGGGAGGCCTCGAGCCAGTAAATAGCTCTCGAGCTTTAGTAGAAGGCCGAGTCGGAGCCGAGGATCGGCTCCGAACCCATCCAGCAAGAAAGAAGGCGAGAAGAAGACAACTAACATGGAACATTATGGTACATAACTTCTTATTCTGCACAAGAACTCCCCACAGCCAAGCTTGGAAAGTGGATGCCCTGTCCTTTACCTGAGAAAGCCTCTCTGTGTTTATGCCTTTCACCCTCTGCTTTCCTCTCGAAGGTTCTACTAAAGATCAAACAGGACAAGCCAAGGATAGTACTGATTGCAGCAGACTGGCCACACCAGCACTGGTACCCCCTTTTGCGCAGCATGACACTGCTGCAACCATGGCACCTGCCTCAGACCCCTTCCCTGCTGTCCCAGCAGGCGGGCCAGATTCTGCACCCTCCACTTCAAACCCTGAACCTTGCCGCCTGGCTAATTCCTTGAGCTCTCCTATAGTATCCCTTAGTAAGCAGGTGCTGGATGTCATTCTGGAGGCAAGGAGGCCTAGTACTAGAATATCCTATCCTGAAAAGTGGAAAATATACTGTTCCTGGAGCCAGGTTCAGTTGATGGGCACAACTGTGCCCAGCTTACCTCATATTCTGCAGTACTTAACAGAAATGCCCCACAAGCGTCTTTCTTGTCAGTTAAAATTCATGCCTCTGCGATTTCAGCACATTATAATTCTGAGCCACCCCTCTTCTCTCACCCCTTGCTAAAACAATTCCTTAGAAGGGCCAAAAATTTAAGAACCCCCCAGGAGAGCTCCCACTCCAGCCTGGGATTTTAACTTTGTATTGGAAAAGCTCACTCTTCCCCCCTTTGAGCCAGCTGCAACAACAGAGTTGAAATTCCTTTCTTGGAAAACAGCCTTCCTTCTAGCCGTCACTTCAGCAAGAAGAGTGTCTGAATTACAGGTTCTCATGGCAGTGGAACTCTTCATTATCTTCCATGTGGACAGGGTTTCCCTCAGAACTAATCCTTCCTTTATGCCCAAGGTGGTGTGTGGTTTGGCCCTAAATCAGTCCATTCATTTGCCTACTTTTTTCCTAATCCACAAAACAAAGGGGAACGAATACTGCACTCTCTGGACATGCACAGACAACTTAGATTTTATTTGGACAGGACTAAGCCTCTCAGAAAATCTGGACAGCTGCTAGTTGGCTTTGCTGCAGGGGCAGAGGAGAAGGACATTTTAAAGCAAACCATTATCAAATGGATAGCCCATTGCGTTCATTTCTGCTGCAAGCACCATGGAAAACCTACCCCACAGGGGATAAGATCACATTCCACCAGGGCTGCGTCTACCTCTGCGGCTTTTCTCAGAGTAGTCCCTACCAGGGACATCTTAGAAGCTGTTACCTGGAGCTCTGTACATACCTTCCCCAAGTATTACCACATGCCTATCTTTTCTAAATCCAGAGCTGGATTTGCCACTGAAGTCTTGCAGGGCTTAATAGCTGGCCCTAATGCTCTTTAACTTCCTCCTCCCTTCCTTAGCTTTGGGAATCAACCCAAATGTTATGACTGCAACAGTGAAACATGAAGAACATAGTATCGTTGTGTACACTTACCATAAATATAGATGTTTGAGTGTATTCACTGCTGCAGTCCTGGTTACCCTCCCTCCAGCCCCCCTGACTTCTCTTGGCTCTACCTTTCCTTCTAGTTTGGTATATTTATTTTTTCTGGTGTATTTGCTTTTTGATGGGGGTGTACCATACCATATAATAGCTTCCTATTGTGGGGGCACCTGACATCTGGGGCAAGAAAAACTGATGTAATGGTGTCGGCTGCATGTTTTATACCCCTGATGACCTTATGTCGTGGAAAAAGAGACAGCATCCGACACAGAAATCTGAAGACTCTGGTATTCAGGCCGGCTGAGGGCTACCTGCAGGCAGATAACCCAAATGTGATGACTGCAGCAGTGAATACACTTGAACATCTACATGGTAAGTGTCCACAACTGTACTTTTTCTTCCATTCTGCTTCCCTCTGGATCGTTCGTGTTCTGTTAATGTTGTCAGATGTTTGCCTCTTCTCCACAAAACCACATTGATCCACATCTGTCAATTTTTGGCATTACTTTTGCCCTTCTTTTAGCCATTTGTATACATAAGCGCTTTATAGTCATGGTTTAGTATTGAAATGGGCCTTTATGAAGCTGAGTCTGACTGATCTTTACCCTCTTTAGATATTAAAGCTACCACCACTTTCTTCCAGGATGTTGGCACTTCTCCTCTTAAAATATTATTAAACAAAACTTTCCAGATAGTTTTCCCTCCTAGCTTCCAAACTTCCACTGGAATGCCATGTATTCCTGGGGACTTTAATTTTATCTCATCTCCTCCTATCCTCTTAGAACTACCCTTGGCATATTTAATTCTTCCATAAACATTTCCATTTGTACCTTTTCTTGATTTCCACATTTATCTGATTTATACAGACTTTCATAACATTTCTGAAAGTATTTCTAATATTTCTGCAGAATTAATTGTTTTCTTCATTGTTATAGGCTCCCTAAGCTTGGTGATGGCCCTTTCTACTTTCTGTTGTCTGAGGTGTTGTGCTAAAAGTTTTTGTGCTGTAGAGGTATTAAAAAAAAAAAAAACAGTTGCTTAACAGCAATCTTTCTTAACTCATGCACATTGAGGTAATCCCTTATTTTCTGTTTAGCATTCTGTAGTTCCTTCTTTTCTTCTTCTGTGAGATTCACCTTATTTTGCTGTACTTTAACATTTGCAGTCCCTGTAAATAATTCTAATTACTTTTTATCCATATCTCCGTCTTTTATTTTTACCCTATTTTTAAACTTCACTTTAATTTTATCCCACTCCCTAGGTTTATTTTCAGAAGAAATTTCTAGCTTCTCTAATAGCTCCTGAATAATTTCCATTACCCATTCCTTAAATTCCTCTCTTTTCAACAGATAAGTGGGAAAGTGCCATTGTCCAATTTTTTTCATTAACCTTTGTTTTTATTTTAGTTGTTATTGGCATATGATCTGAAATAGTTATTGGGTGCGTATAAAGACTTGCAATTAAATGCACACATTACTGTGAATGTAAATTCTGTCTAGCTTAGCCCAGTTTTTGTATCATGGGGAATATATAAATTCAATCTGAACTCCTAGTACTGAATTCACATCTTCCATGCCAAATATTTTCATAAATTTGAAAATCTACCCTCCTTTGTTATATTTTCCCTTCTGAGCTCCTCAGACACATCTTCACTATTGCAAATCAAATTCCAGTCTCCATCTAAAAGTAATATTCCTTGCTGAAAGCCGATTATTTTGCCCAAAATTTTCTTAAGCTCCATTATAGCAGTTTTCGGTAGAATGTAAGTACATGCCAGTGTAATCCTCTTCCCTTGCCAGTAGCCCCTTAGTACTACAAATCTACCATTATTGTCTTTTTTATTCTCTTCTATTACTATTGAAGCTCCTCTTGCAATTAATACAAGTACCCTTCTCTTCCTTTGCCACAGGTATTCCACTGAATAACCATCCTGAAGTCTTTCTTTATCAAATTCACATGTTCAGTTCCTTCCAGGTGCGTCTCCTGTAGCACAGCTATTTGTACTCTACATTTTTAATATAGTTCACTACTCTTTCTTTTTGTATTTATTTGTGAAAACATTAACATTTAAAGGCATTGTAGAAAGCATGATATTCTTGATGGATTATTATTCCCACCTTTTATGTGTAACAGCTTTTTTTTGTTAAATGTCTAGTTTCAGCTTTTGTGTTACATGCATGTACTGCGTGGCAGATTAATCTTTTATACAGTTGTTTCTTGACATCTCCATTTGAGCCTGTGTCACATCTTACAGAACTTTGTTTTATTGAAAACCCTCAAACAGAATATACACACACACAATAACCCCCTAAAACTTGTCATCTTAATAATAACAGACAAAACTATCAAATATTTAAGTATTACCCTCCTAAAAGGAACACATTTTCCAAACTGATAGCCACACAGACAGACTTGAGTGAACCTAAAAGAAAGTTTATCCATGTTAAGATGCATGGTATAGCCTGTGGTTCTATTAAGAGCTGTCTGGTTTTGTCATGTCTTTATAGCTCTCTCACCTGGGAAAACACTCACATGCTTTCATAAAGTATTTTCTATAAGCAACTTCTTCTCTGATTTCTACTAAGAGACATGAGAACTAGACACAAAAACTGTTTGCTAGAAAAAAAAAGCTTTATGTTGCTTGAATTTTAGTGCTTCTTTGCTGCAGTTTAATTCCACATAATAGTAGCCATTAGTAAGAGTTGCTGTTGAGTTAATAAAATATGATCCTAGCAAACACAATCCTGTCTCAAATAACACCAGTTGGATGGGTTAGTGTTGTATGTTCAAGACCAGTAATGTGAGTTCTGAAACTGCAGAAAATTAAGTGTGTTTAGGTGGAATGTATACTAAGTCTGAAATTGCTGTATGTCAAATAATTCCCTGTTATCAGCACTCTTGGGGTTGCATATTTGTACTGGTAATATGGGGGAGGAGCTGCCCATCAGTGGTCGAAAGGGGGCTTGCATCCCATTCAAAATACACTTAAAAATGTGTAGCATTGAGTTTCTCACTTCACTGTTACAGCTGTATAAATGTGCTTAATTTTTTAGAGTTTCAAGACTTGTGTTGTAGAGACTTGAAATTCTGATGGGGAGCACAGTTACATGAAGTAATCACCACGGTGATGCACCTTCATGATGTGAAGTCTGGGTACAGGAGATGTCCTGCTGTCCTTTCTCAAATATGTTTTTGATTACATGATGCATATATTTCTTGTACTAGCCCTTGGGTTAGGTGGGTCTTTTTCCATGTCTGTAGAGAATTGGAGGAGTAGAATCCAGCTCTACTTAGTCTAGACGTCAAGGATGGCCTAGAGGCAGATAGATTCAAAAAGTGGTTCTAGAAGGAAAAGATGCTGACCTGTGTTAGTGTTTGAAGTTGAGACCTATTTGTCTTGCAATCACAGTTTAGATCTTGAAGATATTTTGTTATGGTGAACAGCTTTTATTTGTATGTGTTTAGGCCATAACTGTGCAAGTGTTGATGCAAAAATATAAATAACACAGCTGGGAGTTGGATGGAGGGAGGACTTAAACCCACTTTTATGGAATCATTGAGGTAATTATCAGACTTCTGTTCTCACCATATGTAGTAAGCCTGTATGCATAGGTCTTATCTTTATAACCCTCAATTAAGATAGTGGAATGCTGCTTTGGTACAGTTGATAAACAAAGGACATGCATCTGGAGTGTTCTCCCTGGGCCTCTGCTGAAAATTGGCTTTGTTCCAAGTCAGACTTTCCCAGTTAACAAATGAGTTAAAAAAAAAATAAAAATAATAAATCAAGATTCCAGATCTGGAGGTACACCTGTAGTATCAAGAGTCTTGGGCTGGAAACTGTTTGTAAGGGTTCTAAGTTTAATAGTGTAGGGAAGAAACATTTGTTGCCTATAAATCTAACTATGCAGAAATACATTATGCTTAAATAGGTGATTAGTTTTAAGATTAATAGGTAACATTAACTGAATCTTGTTTGTTTGCAGGGTATTTAATGCAAGAGGAACATCTTATTTTAAATACATGATGATTGTTGCCAAGAATGTACTCTTTGGATCTGGTGGCAGTACTCTGTAAAGTAGTCCATTAATTGTACATCTTTAAGATAGTTGAATACTATAAAAATGGGTCTCTAAAAAATAAGATTTGCAGGCGGACCAGATGCCAAGAAAATATTTTTCAGACATAGTCTAGACTTTTATTCTGTAGATTGGGCTTTATATGTCTGACGTGGTCTTTCAATTATGCTTTTTGGTAAAATGTTCTAAATACTGTTTAACAGTACCACACAATCAGAATATAGCTTCTGTTTTAACTTTGAAGTGCATGTTCATTTTAGTCTACTGTATTTGAATAGGGAATAGGGTAACTGCTCGGAGAACAGTAGCACACTTTGTATACACATTGGTGGGGGTTAAAGTTATTCACAACCTGGCCTTGTACTTGAAAGCAACTAAAGTGTGTATTGTGTAGAACTACTACAGGTGGCCAGTGCTCTGAAAAATACAGTGCTTATAATCGTATACAATTTGCAAACCATAGGAAAGTGGAGCAGTGTACATCATATTGGGAATAGGATGCATTGTCATGGAACCAGTCATTGATTTTTCACTGACTGAATAGCACTCATCAGGTGTGCATTATACTGAGTACTGCTGATGGTGATCATGTGTCCTGATTACCAGTTAAACTGGACAAATTAGAGATTGTGCAAACAAGGAGAGGGGAAACCGTATTATACAGTACTGTCTCGTTTCTCCTTCTTTAAGTGTGTTTGATCTCAGTATATGTGTTATGTAAGTAACAGTAGTAGTGGTAGTATAAGCAGCTTTAAAATTTTACTTGATTATGTTGCTTGCTTTTCCCAGGAGAGAGGCCCGATTTGTGGCTTGACCATGGAACAAACTACCAGTCCCATGGCTGATCCATCTGCCAAGCACAAAAAGAAAAAAAGTTAAGCAAATAGCCTTTGCACTATAGCAGGGTAGCAGTTTGCCTCAGCCGCAGGTGGGTGACTGTTGTCGCCAAAGCTGGTTCCTTAGACCACTCATCTTTTATCCAGGATCCTGGTGTAGGACCTACAGGCACTATGGGCCAAGGGTTATCCACATCCTCTGTGGCTGTTAAGGTCCCCTCAGTAGGCAATGTAGAACCACGTTTATCAGTCCTAAGAGAGGGAATAGAGAAGACTGTCTTGTTTGGTCAGAATGGTGTGCCCATATCTGGAGATACTGCTGCCGCTGCCATTAATAACACTGTTGATCCCATTTTTCTTGAAGCAAAGAAATGAAAAACTTAACCTGTATGTACTCCACCTCAGATTTCCTTAGGCAGGAGTACTTTACTGGGTCTGGCTCAGAGTTTAATTATTTATCCTTCTTATAAAGTGGTTTCTGGTAAAAGAGAGAGAGATGCCTTTTTTCCTGAAGAGATTCAAGATTCTGAAGCTGTACAGGAAGATAAAGGGATAGATGAAGGGTTTTTCTTAGATTTCTGAATCAGACTGGGAGGAGAGCTCAGTTTTGGATTCTTCCTTTGGAGTGTTTCTCTTTCTCTGAGATTATTTACAGAATTCACCATTGTTTTCAGTAGGAGAGCACTGAGGTTTCTCAGTCCCTCACAAAATACTATGACCTGTTACAGAAGGAGTTTCCAGAATCTTCACCCATTCCTCCAGTTATCAGCTTTGGAGGATGTGCGTGTCACTGCCTGCGATTTTGTTGACAGCCTACTGCCCCTAAAGAATTGGATAAAAAACAGAAGAACTTCACATATCTGAGTTTTTATGTACTCTTCCCAAACCTGACCCAGCAGCTGTAGCTTTGGTTACTTCTACTGCTGCTAAACATTTGGTTAATTCCAATCCTACTCCTTCTGACAAGGGCGAGAAAATTATTGATAAGTATGGGGAAAGTGTGTATGCTTCTGCAGCTTTGATTTTCAAAATTTTGAATTTTCAGCCTTGTGTGTTAAAGATTTTCTTGACTAATTGTGAAAGTATGAGGAATGTTTAGTCTGCTCTTTCTTTCTGCAAGGAAAAATCTGCTTTAGATGGTTTAGATGTCCTTCATGGATGCATCTGCAGTCATAACAAGTGGGTTGTCCTGTCGTCAGGCAGCCCTTCAGTCGGCCGGATTCCAAAGTCCGGGTCCGGCTTCGGCTGATGTCGCACTCCACCCGACGTCATCTCTGTTGGTCTTCGGGTATAAAGGCATCAGCCGACGCCATTTTCCTCAGTCTTTCTTGCCGTGGCCCAAGCAGAAGCTGTTCGCAAGTGCCGGTCGGTCGGATCCAGAGATTACTTCTACCGAATACTACTTCGAAGACTTCTAAAGCTAAGTACCCTGTTGGGGACTCTTTCTTGCCTCAGCCGATGTCAGAAAAAGTTAACAATTGTTTAAACTGTGGGAAACAAATACCTCATAAATATTTCCACTCTTACTGTCTGCCTTGTTTAGGCCCAGCCCACGACGTAGCAGCCTGTTCGGCCTGTGCTTCTTTCAACCGACGAACGCTTAGGCGTCGGTCGGAGTTTGCAGAACAGTTTTTCGGTTCTGATTTTGCGTACATTATGCCGGCGGATCCTCCGACTACCCAATCTAGCAAAAAATGCAAAGATAAAGACCGACACTCGCGGTCCGCGGTTTCGGCCGAAACCATGGTCAAGCAAACCGCGAGTGTCTCGGTTTTCGGCGAAACCGAGAAAACTGAACAAAGTACAGCTGAACCTATTCCTACAACTGAGGCCCCTGCTACAACTCTTGAAACGACTTCAGAAATTTTACCCACTACGGTGGTTGACTTATCAGACACCATCCCTTGGATGTTTCTACCCCAGCACGTGGTGCTGCTAGGCCTCCAGCAGCCATGTCCATTAAGGCCTTCGCCAGGGCTAAAGCAGCCAAGACTACTAAAACAGTGCCTGTTAAACCACCCACATCCAGGCCCTCTTCTAGTTCTCAAATGCTGACTTTGGCAGAAGATTTAATTTCTTTAATTAGAGGATCTCAATCTCACCCAGACAGGGCCTCTCAGCCCCCAGAGAAGAGACCTAGGGCAGAGCCCCGGGAGCCAGTGTCCTCTGATGATTCTGCTGATGAATCAGACATAACTGACCAGCCAGAGGCTCCCTTCTCCAATTTTGAAGATTCTGATGCTGAAGAATCCATCCCAGCTGCTTCCCCACCAGAAGAATTCTCCTTTGGGGAAACCTTGCATGCCATGCGAGAACAGTTCCAATGGCAGCAACAGGATTTTCAGACTCCAGAAAAGACTTAGGACTTTTCTGCACCTCCCACAGCACAGGCCCTTAGCTATACCCCTGTTCTCTCTGTGGTGGATGATGCTTTCAATGATGTTTGCTCCGCTCCAGATTCTTTACCCCAGCCCCTGCCAAACCAGACAGATTTTACAGGGTGCCAGATACTCATCACCACCTTTACAAGGCTCCACTTGCAGACCCAGAAACTATATCCCAGGGCCCCAAGGCAGTAGCCGCGACCATAGCTAAAAACCCTATTCCTTCTGAAAGGGAAGCAAGGTCATTAGACAGATGGGGTAAAAGGTCTACACTTCAGCTACTCTCTCAGCTAGAGCTTTAAACTGTCAGTTTCACATGATACAATACCAAGAGTTTATGCTGGATCAGTTAACTAAAAACTAACCACTGATGAATCTCTTGATAAGAAATATGTATTAGAGATGGTAAATAACATACAACAGGTTAGCAACCATTCCTTAAAATGTGGCTATGATGCACTGGAGGCTTCATTTAGATCAGCCATGACAGGCACAGTGATAAGAAGGCATGCATGGCTAAAGGAACAAGCTTTACCGGATCATGTTAAAGCTAAGTTGCTAGATGCTCCTATGGACAAGACAAGTTTGTTTGGTACATCTGCCCAGCAGGTTATGAAGAAAATGGAAGAAAAGGCAAAATCTGTTCAAACTGTTAAAGATTTCTTGCAGGTTCAACCCCCAAGGTTTAGCAGGAACTGGCCTGCCAAAAATTGGTCCTTTCCTGACTCCACAAAATTTCAAAGGGGCAGGAATAGACGTTCCAGAGGCAGAAACCAATCCAGAGGAGGTGCCTACAGAGGAAGACAGTGGCAAGGTAACAACAGAGGCGCAGACACAGCCACTGCCACTACATCAACACAACCACAGTGACTTAACCCTAAATCCGCCTACCAGGGAACAAATAGCAGCTCCTCCTAGCGGAAAGTTAACCTTATTTTCAAAGAACTGGCACTACATAACAAAGGACAAGTGGATTTTACAAACCATAGATCAAGGTTACCGATTTCACTTCCACACTTTCCCAGTCAAAAGAGGAATGCCAAATCTACCTCCAAATCAAAAAACAGAGGCTCTACGCCAGATAATGGAGTTAGCAAACATGAGAGCTGTGGAAAGAGTGCCAACAGCAGAGCAAGGAAAGGGGTTCTACTCCAGACTATTCCTAGTTCCAAGAAAGGAAAAAAGTTGGAGACCAATTCTCGACCTGTCCACCTTAAATACATACATCATTGTCCCAAAATTCAAAATGCTGACCCTACAGCAACTTCTTCCCATGCTGGGCAAGGAGTCTTGGCTGGTAACTCTAGATCTCAAGGAGGCATACCTGCACGTCCCCATTCGACCAATCTGCAGAAGATACCTCAGATTTCTTGCAGGATCAGAGCACTATCAATTCTCAGCATTGCCTTTTGGCTTATCTACTGCCCAGAGTATTCACAAAATGCCTGGCATCAGTAATCGCCCATTGCAGACTTCAGGGAATTCAAATTTACCCATACCTGGACGACTGCCTGCTACAAGGGGACAACAAAAGCAAGCTGACAACAGATTTACAAAGGGTCATTTACTTGCTACAAGCACTGGGATACACAGTCAATTTACAAAAGTCAAGGCTGATACCATCCCAAACAAGGACATTCTTGGTAGGAATTGGACACAGTAAAACAAATGGCATTCCTGACTACAGAAAACAAAAGAACTCCCTCTATACTTCTTGGCACTAACAAAACTGAACAAGTTAACAGCAAGAAAAGTACTGCAGGCCTTGGGCTTCATGGCATCATGCATAATCTTGGTTCCATTTGCCAGACTACATATGAGAAAACTACAGTGGTACCTAAAGAATTTATGGTCCCAACACAGACACAGTCTAGAAACAGAAATCCCACTAATTCCATGCTTAAAACAGGAGTTCCTATGGTGGGCTCAGGCATGCCAGTCAAACCCAGGCCTACCCTTTCGCAGATGTCAAGCAAGCCAGACCATCACAACAGGCGCTTCAGACCTAGGATGGGGGCCCACATGCTGGACAAATGCGTGCAAGGATTGTGGACACAGGATCAACTTCAACTGCACATCAACCTAAAAGAAATGCTGGCAGTAAAACTGGCAATCCAAAAGTTCAAACCATTTCTCAAAGAGGGCCAGTTGATGATAAGGACAGACAACACCACAGTCATGTGGTACATCAACAAACAGGGAGGCACTCATTCATACCCCCTATGCAGAATGACCTTGGAGCTGTGGACCCTGGCACTCAGCTACAACATCCAGTTACAGGCAATATTTGTACCAGGGAAAGACAATACCCTAGCAGACATATTAAGCAGAACCACTTCGGATGCCCACGAATGGAAGCTTCACCCGGACATCTTCAAGACTATCTCAAAGAAATGGGGAATGCCACAGATAGACCTATCCGCATCACCTCTCAATCACCAGCTCAAAAAATTCTGCACAAGGACATTCCACCCATTAGCATGGAAAGTGGATTCGCTCTCTTTCAACTGGAAAGGCCTAACAGCATATGCATTCCCGCCTCTTCCTTTGATACACAAGGTACTACTGAAAATCAAGGAAGAACGTCCAAGGATAATCCTGATAGCTCCAAACTGGCCAAGACAACACTGGTACCCACTACTGAGGAGCATGTCTCGGAACAATATGTGGACAATTCCCCTGATGCCTTTGATGTTAACGCAGAACAACTACAGCATCATACATCCAAACCTAAAAATCTTGCAACTGACTGCATGGAACATCACATAACAGCAGCTATTCCAGAACCTTCCCAAAGAGTTAAAGACATTATTCTTGAAGCACGCAGACCTTCAACAAGAAGGAACTATGCTGGAAAATGGAAAAGGTTTGTCATCTGGAGTACGGAAAGAGGAAAAGATGTGTCAAACATAGATATGCCTAACATTCTGGAGTATCTGGCCAAACTTCTTCATTCAGGCCTGTCCTACTCCTCCATCAAGATACATGCATCAGCTATTTCAGCAGAATACAGCTTTGATACACCTGTTTTTTCGCACCCTTTGCTCAGGCAATTCCTCAGAGGAATCAAGAATGTAAAACCCCAAGGAAACCACCATTACCAGCTTGGGATTTAAACTTTGTGCTAGAAAAGTTGACACTAGCACCCTTTGAACCAGCAGCAACAGCAGACCTACAACACCTGTCATGGAAAACTGCTTTCCTACTGGCAATTACTTCAGCAAGGAGGGTTTCAGAACTACAGGCCTTAATGGCAGTGCAACCCTTCCTAATCTTCCACCAAGATAGAGTGTCCATGAGGACTAATCCTACATTTATGCCTAAGGTGGTATCCAGAGTGTCTTTAAACCAGGCAATCCACCTACCTACCTTCTTTCCCAACCCACAAAACAGAGGGGAAAGAATACTGCATACCTTGGATGTACATAGGCAGCTACGCTACTACTTGGACAGAACAAAAATAGCAGAAAGACTGACCAACTTTTTGTAGCCTATGCAACAGGAAGGGAAGGAAAAGCTATTTCCAAACAGACAATCTCCAAATGGATAGGAAATTGCATACGATTCTGTTACTCCTTCCATGGAAAACCAATTCCACAGAACATAAGACCTCATTCTACAAGGGCAACAGCCACTACCACAGCCTTCTTACGAGGAGTGGCAACCAAAGACATTATTGAGGCGGCTACTTGGACCTCCGTGCATACATTTGCCAAGCATTATAATTTGCCTCTATATTCCAGATCCCGAGCAGGGTTTGCCACTGCTGTACTGCAAGGGATCCTAAACACACCATAATCTACTTTTATCCTCCTCCCTAGTTGGCTATGGTATTCTACCCACTTGTTATGACTGCAGATGCATCCATGAAGGACATAGTACAGTTTTGTACCTACCATAAATGTAGATGTCCGAACTGGATAGCATCTGCAGTCAGGATTACCCTCCCTCCATCCCTCTGTGGTACTCCTAGGGTGTTTACCCTTCTAATAGCTAGCTGTTGGGGGGGAGTCTTTTATGGTGTATTTGTTTGTGTATATGTACATACATGCTTATTGTTGTGTTTACCTCTATCTATTTGGAAACATTGGCATCTATCCAAATTTTAGCCTGCAAGAGGGCTACTGGCATCTGGGGCAAGAAACACTGAGGAAAATGGCGTCGGCTGATGCCTTTATACCCGAAGACCAACAGAGATGACGTCGGGTGGAGTGCGACATCAGCCGAAGCCGGACCCGGACTTTGGAATCCGGCCGACTGAAGGGCTGCCTGACGACAGGACAACCCACTTGTTATGACTGCAGATGCTATCCAGTTCGGACATCTACATTTATGGTTGGTACAAAACTGTACTTTTTTTCATCTTGCAGGTCACAACACTTTGTTTAGCGTGTGTCTGTGTCTCCGATACATCTTCCAGGGCTGTGGCCACTGGTACTGTTTTGAGGAGGTTTGCCTGGCTGCTCAGAACCTTCCAGATAATGTGAATAATGAGATTTTAAGCTCTTCTACGTATAGAAATTTAGATTTTGGTCCCTCTGCTGCAGAGGTTATTAAAAAAAGTGTGATGAAAGGGGTAAGTTAAAATAGGGAATCTCTTGTTTTCATTCCTCCTTTTCCACATGTTCTAAGGGAGTCTCAAACCCTTCATCCACTTTCAGCAAGAAACAAAATAAACAGTCTCATCAAAATGTGGGTAAACAGATATTTAAGAAGAAATGGCAAGAGGGTTCCAAAAAGAATATAGGACACTCCCCCCAAATCAAGGACAGTCCAACAAGTAAGATTGACAGTTTAAATGACCTTGTACTCCCCTCACCCTTCTTTTTCCCTGTTAGAAAGCCCAAATCCACACTTTTCTTTTTGACAGTAGATAGTTTCAGACCAATGGGTTCTAAAGGTCATTCATCAACATTACAGGTGGCAGTGGAAGGAAATTCCCCCATTCCAGGGTGTAGTTCCTCACTCAACAGACCAGACTCCTCTATTCCCCCCATCCATCAACAGATGCTGTCTCAGAGAGTGATAGTCAGTTTCTCCTTCACAGTTTGAGAAAGGTTTTTAATCTGAAGTAGTTAACTTCATTTGATCAGCAACCTGTGGGTATCGGATCAGTCCTGGATCCAAGCCGGCAGCTTTCCAAGCTAGAGATCCGAGCTCCAAGCTCCTCCCCCTTACCCACAATACCCTGCTACCCCCCTCCAGTCCTCATATCTCGTTTGCCGTGGCTTCTGTAAGCACGAGTGACGAGTTCCTTGCGATTAGGTAAGATAAGGATAGGAATTTTCTCTACCTTTTTACCAGTTTAAAAAGTGTGTGTGATAGTTGATCCCTTAGACTAGTTTAGTTTAGTTTAGTTTCATTTAACTTTAGTGTATCCCCCTTCCCCTTATCTGTGTGTTAGGGAGTGTGATTGTGGTAGTCATGGCCGAAGGCCCTAAGGCTATCTTTTCCAAATGCTCTGAGTGTTGGCCATAAGCTGTCCCCAGCCGATGGCCACACTCAGTGCGTTCTTTGCCTGGGGGTTGCACATTTGACATCAGGCTGCCAGATATGTGCTGCCTTTAACTCCCGGGCTCTGAGAGACAGGAGGAACAAGTTAATCTTAGCGGGCCTTTTACCCTAGGATTCTACTTCTTCCTCCTCTCCCTCAGTGGCGCCAGTCATGGCTGCGACTGTTCAGCCAACGGTTCCTGGTCCTCTGGCTGGGACTCAACCTCCCACTGTGTCCCAGGGAGAGAGGGACCCTAGAAAGAAAGAGAAGAGAGATAGAGGGAGAAAGAGAGAGAGACAAAGACAGGGACAGGCATAGGAGCCACAAGCGGTGGGCCGACTCAGCCCCCTTGGCGCCCTGCCAGCCAAGCAGCTCTATTCTCCCTTGAAAGTTCCGGGGTCCTCCCCCTCTCGGCTCCGTTCCCCATGTTTCTCTCCAGAGCCAGAGGAGGAGCCCCAACCACCTTCGAGGTCATCGAGGCGGCCTTCCCGGACAGCCTCGGCGGCCTCTTCTAGGTCTAAGAGAAGCCTTTCTGATGTGGACAATGACCGGATGATGCAGTGCTTCCTTCAGGCCCAGATGCAGATGGGAGTGCTCTTGCTTCCCCCCCTCTGGGGGGGAGCTCAGCCCTCTTTTTTGCCCCCATTGCTCCTTCTCCGATCCATTATCGGGTTTCAGAGCCGTCAGATCCGAGTAGCCTCGGAGCCTAGGAGTCGGCACAGATAGTCAGCCTTACCTTCGAATTTATCAGGTCCCTTTTTGGATCCGAGCTCTCGGGGCCGTGAGTCAAGCCTCGGATCCGGAAGTGTGAGTGTGTCTTCGGCTCCCATGCGGTCGGAGCACACTTCCCTTTCATGTCCGATCGCTTTGGCTCTGGTGCTGATCCACACATCGATCCAAGGGGGCTGCTCTCGGATCCCAGGGAGAGTGGTTCACCTTCAGCTTTTGACGTGGTGGAGAGGGTCCTCTCGAGGGATTCAAGGTCCCCGGCTCATGATATGGATCCACCCGCCATTCCCTTGCAGATGGGCCTGTCTTCTATCATCTGACCCCAGGGACAGCCTGCGTCTATGCCCCAGCTAGTTCCTGTAGAGGAGCATGACCCCATTGGTGAGCCCTCCTTGGACAGTCCCGCCGAGGAGGTCCCTCGCAAACGAAAGTGTAAGAGAAGGCACTTGGACTCCCCTGAGTCCCTCACGGAAGACACTGATTTGGAGGAAGAGGAAGGTTCCCCCCAGGTCAACCCCTGAGGACGACTCCTTTGGAGACATTGTGGAGATGCTGCACATTAGAGGGGGGTGGTCAGCCCAGAAACCTTCCTTGGATGAGTCCGTGTTTCTGGAGGCGTTTGATGCAGGCCCGTCTACCTCTTGGGTGTCCCCTCCGGCCGACCCCCTGGTAGACCCAATTACTACCAGGGCGTGGAAGGAGCCGGACACTGTAGAGCCAATCCCCAGGAGACCAGATAAGATCCTTAGTCCCCCGACAGACAAGACAGCCTGGAGTAAAGGTTCCCTGGTAGATGCCATGGTGGTGGCGGCTGTCACCAAGAAGGAACTGGCATAGGATAGTTCCTTGGTCCATCCTCCCGAAAAGGAGTCTCGGACGATGGATCGCATCGGAAAGCGGATGTTTGCTTCAGCCACCTTTTCCATAAGGGCGTTGAATTACTTGGCACATGTGATTAGGCTTCAGCGGGATCTAGTAAAAGAGTACGCTGCGTCTCCCCCGGAGTCCATGTCGGCCGAGGACAAATGAACTTTCTCGGCTCGCATGGCCACTCTAAAATCGATATCCAACACATCTATGCGGCTTCTCTCCCATGCCATGGAGGGGGCAACTAGAGCCAGCGGAGCAGGCATCGCCTTACGGTGTCACGCCTGGCTCCAACTTTGCGACTTTGTGGAACCCTTCAAGGCATCCTTCGCGAACGCTCCCTTTGACGGTTCTACTCTGTTTGGCAAGACTGTCCACAATACGCTGCTCCAGAGTGAGAAAGATGGGAAGACACTGTCTGCCATTGGAATCCACTTCTTGGCTCCCTAAAGGTCCTTTTCCAGGAACCAGAGAGGACAAAAGAAGATGTGGTTCTGGAAATCTCAGCAATCCCGTTACGCTCTGGACCCTTCGTCCTTCAGAGGCAGGGGAGGACAAGGTGGACGCCGGCCCAGAGGCAGAGGGGGGCCAAAGAATTTCGGGTCGAGGGAACCTTTTTCCGACCAACCCACGCAGCAACCCTGAGGCGGTGCCCGACGGCTCCTCTCTGGAGGCAGTCGGGGGGCATTTCTCGGAACACCTAGCACATTGTGAGTCCATCATGACAGATCGCTGGGTGCTCCGAATAATATCCAGAGGTTACTCTATCCCCTTCATAAATCTTCCCCCAAAGTTGAGGTGCCTCCCCGATGTTCCACCCAGTCAGAGGGAGGCGGCAGCTTTAGAAATAAAGAAGCTGCTAAGAAAAAGAGCCGTCCAGCACATTCCCCCCAGGCCAGTCCGGGCCGGGCAATTACTCCAGGTTCTTTTTGGTGCCAAAAAAGACGGGGGACTTGAGACCAGTTCTCGACCTGTCTACATTGAACCTGTTCATTGCCAAAGAGAAATTCTGGATGGTCACTCTTCAATCTATTCTCCCCCTTCTGCAGGAGAATGACTGGATGTGCTCCATAGACCTCAAGGATGCATACTACCACATTCTCATGGACAGGTGATCCAGGAGGTTTCTCCGCTTTCCGTTGGGGGTCAGTCATTATCAGTTCAGGGTCCTCCCTTTTGGCCTCACCACAGCCCCCACAGGGCGTTTACCAAGGTCATGGCAGTTGTAGCGGCCCACCTGAGGCTTCAGGGAATACAGGTCCTTCCTTACCTGGACGACTGGCTCCTCACTGCTCCCACCACAGGCATCTACTATGCTCAGCCAGGGATTGCTTCCTGCTCTTGGCCCACCAGTTGGGGATCACTATAAATTACAAAAAAATGTCCCTTCAACCTGTTCAGGTCCTGGACTTCATAGAGGCCAGAATAGACACGCTTCAAGGCCTTCTTCACATCAGACAGACTCCGCAACTTAACTCTTCACATCTTAGCACTTCTACAATCTCCGGCCCCACCAGCGGAATTAGTCCTGAGAGCCCTATGGTCCATGGCAGCAGCTATCAAACTTTCACCCCTAGCCTGCTTGAACATGAGGGTTCTTCAGTGGACCTTACAGGTCCAGTGGTCCATCCTTCGACATCCGTTCGACTCACTGATTCCCCTCAGCAGTGTTTGCAGAGACTCCCTACTTTGGTGGCTCCATTCCCGAGAGCTTTGGGAAGGGTGGCCATTTTTGATGCCTCAACCTCAAGCCATAGTGACCACGGACGCTTCTCGCCTGGGGTGGGGGGGCATTGCATGGGCAGAACTGTCCAAGGCACATGGACTCAGAGACCATTCTGCATATTAGTGTTCCGGAGATGAGGCCTGTGCTTCTAGCGTTGCAAGCTCTCCATGCCCTTCTTCTTCCGGGGATTATTGCAATTCAGACAGACAACATGTCAGTGGTCTGGTACATCAACAAACAGGGGGGACCAGGTCTTACCCACTTTGCCGAGAGGCCATGAGAGTTTGGGAGTGGGTGATATCCACCAACCGTTTTCTGCTAGCAACACACATTCCGGGTCGGTCCAACATTTTAGCGGACAAGCTAAGTCGAACTATCCTCTCGCCTTATGAGTGGTCTGTGAACCCCTTAGTAGCGAAACAGGTCTTCCTCAAATGGGGTCATCATTGCTGCGATCTCTTTGCATCGCCTTCGAACGCAAAGTGCAGCGAGTTTTTCACTCTTATTCCCCTGCCGGGGGAGAGCCCCAGAGATGCTCTGTTTCATGTTTGGCCATCCGATCTTCTTTATACTTATCCTCCTCTCCCGTTAATGACAAAATTCTTACAGAAAGCTCATCGGTTGGGGAGCAAGGTTATCCTCATAGCCCCATTCTGGCCTCGTCAAACCTGGTTCCCGTACCTACGGTCTGATCTCATAGCTCCTCTTTGGATCTTGGATCCCATTCCGGATCTGATCTCTCATCCTTCGGGATTGAAAACTCCGAATCTGGACAACCTCAAGCTCTCTGCTTGGTTGATCCAGTTCCGTTAGTGGCTAGGACTCCCGGTATCTTGTCCGCAGTTAAATCCATCCTGGTGGCGGTGCATAAGCCTTCTACCAGGAAGGTCTACAACAGTAAATGGAAATGTTTTTCCATCTGGGCCTGGCGTAGGAATTTGGACCCTTTTACGGCTCCCATTCCAGCGGTACTTGAATTTCTATCTCACATTTTCCATCAAGGAGCCAGTTCTTCTACTGTGAAGGTTCAAATGGTGGCCATTTCCCACTTCCACATTGGGGACAATCTTGGTCTTTTAGCTTCCACTAAGATCTGTAAGACTTTCTTAAAGGGCACCTTTCTTTTAAGACCTTATGTCAAGAATGCGGTTCCTCCATGGGATCTACTCAGTCCTTCAGGCTCTAACTGGTCCACCCTTTGAGCCTGCAGCTTCTGTTGACTTAAAGTTCTTGTTTTGGAAAACTGCCTTCTTAATTGCTATTACCTCAGCTAGAAGGGTATCTGAGCTTCAGGCCCTTTGTACTAACCCCCCGTTTCTTGTCTTCCATAAGGACAGAGTATCTCTCAGGACTAATCCTTCCTTCTTACCTACAGTGGCTTCCGAGGCTAACATCAACCAATCCATTAATCTGCCTGTTTTCTTCCCTAACTATCAGAACAAGGGGGAGTAGAGACTGCATTCATTAGATGTGCATAGACAATTGCACTTTTACTTGCACAGAACAGCTGCCTCTCGCAAGTCGGAGCAGCTCTTTGTTTCCTTTGCTAAGCCATCCTTGGGTAAACCAGTAACGAAGGTGACTCTAGCTAGATGGATATCTCACTGCATTTTGCTCACATACAAAATTTCTGGTCGGCCGGAGCCCTTGGGAGTTCATGTTCATTCTACCCGTTCTATGGCTACCTCTGCTGCGTTTTGGTCAAGAGTTCCCTTGGATGACATCTGTTCTGCGGCTACTTGGGCTTCTTCTCATACCTTTATTTCGCATTATAAATTAGATCTGATATCCAGAGGGAGAGCGGCCTTTGGCTCTGCAGTGCTCCGGAATATTCTTCCTTGAGGACCTCCCAAGTTTTTTGATAGCTGGGGACTCTGTCCCACAGGTTGCTGATCAAATGAAGTTAACTACTTCAGATAAAGAAGTTATGTACTCACCATAACGTTCCATCTGAGTAGGTAACTTCATTTGTCAGCAACCAACCCCCCCCCCCTCCTTCCCCCTAACCTGGTTTTCATTACCTGAATGATAGAATGATTCAGTCCTGGTATGCATCAGGTTAGGATGTTCAGGTATTGTTTGTCTTGGTGTTGTCTGGTAATTGGGCAAACTCAATCTGAGAACTGGAGGGAGGTAGCAGGGTGTTATGGGTAAGGGGGAGGAGCTTGGAGCTCGGATCTGTAGCTTGGAAAGCTGCCGGCTCGGATCCAGGATGGATCCGATACCCACAGGTTGCTGACAAATGAAGTTACCTACTCAGATGGAACATTATGGTGAGTACATAACATGTTAAGTTGTTTATCTCCCTTCATCCTTGCTGGTTGGGTTCGGAGCCAGTTTTCGGCTCCGACTCTGCCATCTTCAGAAGCTCGAGAGCTGCATACTGGCTCGAGGCCACCTCATATCCCATGATGCCTGGCGCTAGATACCCAGATCTCGTTTGGTGCTTCTGCTGCAAGGTTGTCTACTGGCTCAGGTCGTATATTTTCATTATTTAATCGTTTTTGATCAAAATTGATAGCTCGTTAGTGTAGATTGTTTAGACTAGTTAATCTTTAGATATATAAATACTTGTAGTTTTCCTTTTCAAACTTCCCCTATCCCTTCAGAAAACTCGTTTTAGTTAGAGAGTTTTCCCCTCCTCCCTCTCTCTCTTTTCTAAAGTAGCCGTTTAAGTTAGAGGCTAACCTATTTTTCTTTAATAAAAAAAAAAAAAAATATGTAGTTAGTATTTACTTAGTTTAGTCTTCTTACAGTTGTCAGAGTATCCTTCACTGTTTTTGTGTGTGGTAACTTTGTGTGTGTGTTTTTTTTTTATGGTTACTATACTTAAATTATTATAGCAGTGTATTGTGTTTGGTATCCCTTTTTTAAGTATGTCCAAGGATACCAAGGTGTCCGGATTCAAGAAGTGTGATTCATGGTGTCAGAAGATGTCTCTGACAGATGGTCACACTTCTTGTGTCTATTGTCTCGGTGCCGTGCACCTGCAGGACTCTTGTTCTGTTTGCCATGCCTTCAGCCCAAGAGTCCTGCAGGAGCGTAAAAATAAGTTAATACTACATGGATTACTCAAGCAGGCTTCACCGGCAAAGACTCAGCCTGCGAAGGCCTCTAAACCACCAAAATCTTCGGCTCCCAGTTGGGAGCCCGAGCAGGGACAAATTCGAGGTCATGAGGAGCATGCTGGCTCCTGAGTCAGTCCCATGATCATCCCCACTGGCCCCTCCCACTATAGTGTTGCCTGCATCTGCCTTTGTCCCTCCTCCAGACCCCAGGCGTGGGGAACCAATGCTCCAGGGCACCCCTTTGGGTGTATCTTCCTCTTCCGAGGCCTCCCCTGATCATTCAGAGGAGCCACCTCGTAAGAGGAAATGCAAGAGGAAGCATGTTGACTCCCCTGAGTCTGTCATGTCAGATACCAACTTGGAGGATTCGGAAGGGTCCCCGAGATCCCCCTCTGAAGATGTCTCCTTTTCAGACATCCTTGAGATGCTTAGGCAGAGGGGGAACTGGACTAACCTAAGCCCCTCCGAGGATGAGTCAGTATTCCTGGACGCGTTTGATTCCCGACCTTCCACCTCCTGGGTGTGTCGGCCTTTCGACCCACTCATGTCCATTGTGGCTCTGAAGGTGTGGTCAACTCCAGACACAGTGGAACCCACCCCCAGAAGACCCGCTAAATTCATAACGGCACCACAGGATAAACGGTTTTTGACCAACGGTGTCCCTGTTGATGCCATGGTGGTAGGTAGCGGTGGCCACGAAGAAGGAGTTGGCTAAAACTTCATCTGTCCATCCCCCTAACAAGGAGTCCAGGACGATGGAAAGATACGGGAAGCGGATGTTCTCTTCAGCGACTTTTTCTATGAGGTCTCTGAATTACTTGTGCCACTTTACCTACCTTCAAAGGGATCTCCTTAAGGAGCTCGGAGATGCCCTCCAAGATCCATCAGCTGAGGGGGCCTGGGCTAAGGCAGCCTCCCAGCTGGCGACTCTTTGGTGCGAGTAGAGCCGCAGGCACAGGTGTTGCTTTAAGGAGGCACGCTTGGATGCAGCTATGTAACTTTGCGGAACCTTTCAGAGCATCTTTCACCAACACCCCATTTGATGGTTCCTCTCTTTTTGAATCACAGGTGAAGGACACCTTTACCAGGTGTGAACAGGAAGGTAAGACTCTTTCTGCCATGGGAGTCCATTTTTCCACTCCTTCCAGACCATATCCCAAGGTTCAGAAGAGTGGAAAGATGTGGCTCCGGAAATCTCAGGGAGCCTTGCCGGACACACGTGGTGAGTTCCCATCCAGGGGCAGAGGAGGGAACAATAATAGGCGCCACCCTCGTGGCAGAGGGGGTCCGCAAAACAAGGGCGGCAGAGAATCCTTCTCTGAGAAACCCTCCCACCATCCCTGAAGGGTTGCCCGACTGCCCACCTCCGGAGGCAGTCGGAGGAAGATTATCACTGTCCCCAAGAGCCTGGCAAGACATAACACAAGACAAATGGGTATGGTCAGTTATATCCGGAGGCTACAGAATACCCTTCATTCGCACTTCTGTAAAGTCATACAAGTCCCTTCCAGATGTTCCACCCAATCTAAGGGACCAAGCAGTACAAGAAATTTCAGAACTGCTAAGAAAAAGAGCCATCCGGCAAGTCCCAGCAGACCAGCAAGGATCCGGAATTTACTCAAGGTTCTTTTTGGTACCAAAAAAGACAGGAGACTGGAGACCCATTCTGGATCTCAGCAGACTGAACAAGTCTGTACAAAGAACCAGGATACTGGAGACCCATTCTGGATCTCAGCAGACTGAACAGGTCTGTGCAAAGAACCAAGTTTCGGATGGTCACTCTACAGTCCATTATCCCCTTTCTGGTTCAGGACAATTGGATGTGCTCTATAGATCTTCAGGACGCGTACTACCACGTCAAAATGGACAAATGCTCCAGAAGATTCCTCCGCTTCCGGCTAGGAGCCAGCCATTACCAGTTCAGAGCTCTGCCCTTTGGTCTCACCACAGCCCCCCGGGTGTTCACCAAATGCATGGCAGTAGTTACCACTCACCTGAGACGGCAAGGATTCCAGGTGTTTCCATATCTAGACGATTGGCTCCTTACTGCTACCACCAGGCATCACCTTCTGTGAGCCAGAGACTAGGTATCTCAATAAATTTCAAAAAGTCTGCATTGTCGCCCTGTCAGTCTATCACCTTTATAGGTGCAAATTTAAGTACAAAAGACATGTCGACGAGCCTTCCACCAGACAGGGTATTAGTGATTCGTCAACATGTACAGGTCTTATTAGCATGCAAGAGAATTCAAGCCAGGTTAGTCCTCCAAACTCTAGGTCTCATGGCAGCAGCTATCATACTTGTTCCTCTAGCTCATTTTCACATGAGGATCCTCCAGTGGCTGCTTTTCACCCAATGGTCCTTCCAGCAGCTTCCCATGTCTCACATGATTATGATCACAGAAGCATGCAAAAAGCACCTTGCATGGTGGGTGGTCTCCACATCAGTACCCCTAGGCAGACCATTTGTACTTCCCCCTGCAGTTGCTACGGTTACCACGGATGCCTCCCTGATCGGGGGGGGGGGGCATTATCAGGGCAGGACAGTCCAAGGCACCTGGCAACCTCACGAGTACCACCTGCATATAAACGTCTTGGAGATGAGGGCCGTGCTTCTAGCGTTGCAAGCTCTACAGGACTCTCTTCCTACCGGGACCATTGCAATTCAAATGGACAGTATGTCAGTAGTGTGGTACATCAACAAGCAGGGCAGAACCAAGTCCTACCCCCTATGTCGAGAAGCACTCAGACTCTGGCAGTGGGCGATCTCTTCCCAACGGTTTCTGATCGCAACACACATCCCTGGGAAGTCCAACGTCATAGCAGACAGACTGAGCAGAGCAATTCTCATGCCTCACGAGTGGTCTCTGAATCAAGTAGTTGCGGACCAGATATTCTGCAAATGGGGCCAGCCTTGCTGCGACCTTTTTGCCACCCCCTTCAACAACATATGCAGCAAATTCTTCTCTCTCCTTCCGCTTCCAGGACATTCCCCCAGAGATGCTCTAGTCCACGATTGGCCTCACGGACTTCTTTATGCATTGCCTCCGTTTCCCCTTATTCCAAAACTGATACAGAAAGCTACCGTTTTGGGCTGCAAAATGATCCTCATTGCTCCTTACTGGCCTCGACAAATATGGTTCCCGTTCCTGCATCATTATCTTCTAGAGCAGCCTTGGACTCTGGACCCAGTTCCAGACCTTCTGATCTATCAGTCGGTTGGGCTGCACCAATCCCTGCAATCTCTCCAGCTCACTGCTTGGTTTGCTCCACTTTCAACCTTAGCCAGGCTTCCAGATATCTCGCCGTCTATGCGGGAAATTATTTTATCATCGCACAAGTCTACCACTGGAAAAACTTACGTAAGTGGAAACGTTTTTCTTCCTGGGCAGAGACTAAGAGTATAGACCACTTTTCATCCCCTATACACTACATTTTGGATTTTCTTGCAGAACTCTTCCATTCTGGGTCAGCTTCCGCTACAATTAGAGTTCAGTTAGCTGCAATCTCAAATTTTCACATTGGCCTGTTGGGAAATAATATCGTCGCACAAGCTGTGTAAAGCCTTTCTCAAAGGTACCTCTCTGCTCAGGCCTCCAGTGAGAGATCCCCCACCTCCGTGGGATCTAAATTTGATTTTAGCTTCTCTAATATTGCCTCCCTTCGAACCTGCAGCTTCTTGTTCCCTGAAGTTTTTATCATGGAAAAACTCTTTTTCTGGTAGCCATTACTTCAGCCAGAAGAGTTTCCGAACTGCAGGCTCTTTGTTCCCGTCCTCCGTACCTAGTGTTCCACAATGATAGGGTTGCTCTTAGGACGAATCCTTCCTTTCTTCCTAAGGTCTCTTCAGAAAATAACTTGAATCGGTCCATGACCTTCCTGTGTTTTTTCCCAACCACTCCAACAGGGCGGAATATAAATTGAATCAGTTAGATGTTCACAGGCAACTACGCTTTTATTTGCATAGAACTAAGGACATCAGAAAATCGGATCAACTTTTCCTTTCTTATGTTGAGGGTAAACAAGGTCTTCCAGTCTCAAAAGTAACCTTGTCCAGGTGGTTGACTTCTATCATCACATTTGTCTATCAACTGAGGAGTAAAGAATTGCCTGTTAAACCAATAGGTCACTCCACCAGAGCTTTAGCCACTTCTGTGACCTTTCAAGCTAGGTTGCCCATGGAATGTATTTGTGCTGCAGCTATGTGGGCCAACCCATATACTTTCATTTCGCATTATAAGTTGGATTTGGTTTCCAGGAACAGAGCTGATTTTGGTTTCACTGTTCTGAAGAGTTTGTTCCGATGAGCCACCCAGGTTTTTAGGTGCTAGGGACGCTGTCCCAACCAGCAAGAATGAAGGCGAGATAGACGACTTAACATAAAGAAGTTATGTACCTACCATATCGTTCCATGTTAGTTGTCTTCTTCTCGCCTTCTTTCTTGCATCCCACCCTCTGTCCCCCTATCCTTGTAGACTGAGAAGAGTTCCTTATAGTTTTTTGTTCTCTGGCTGAGTCTTCTCTGGCTGTTCCTTCTGTCTAGTAGCGTCTCTGGAGGTTTTATATTTTTCAGGATAGGATCCTTTCCTTTATTATGTCTGTAGTTAGTCTTATCTAACGAGATCTGGGTATCTAGCGCCAGGCATCATGGGATATGGGGTGGCCTTGGGCCAGTATGCAGTTTTCGAGC
This sequence comes from Protopterus annectens, assembly GCF_019279795.1. Lineage (NCBI taxonomy): Eukaryota > Metazoa > Chordata > Ceratodontiformes > Protopteridae > Protopterus > Protopterus annectens. The sequence continues at coordinate 1,721,506,903 of NC_056743.1, read as the reverse complement.
TTTTGAAGATGGCCGAGTCAGAGCCGAAGATCGGCTCTGAACCCAACCAGCAAGAAAGAAGGCGAGAAGAAGACACCTAACATGGAACGTTATGGTAGGTACATAACTTCTTTTTCTTTTTCAAGAATATTTTTTAGTGCCAAAGAAAGAAAACTGGATCTTTCTTCCTAAACCCATTTTGTGATAATACCCAAGTTCACTTCACAGCATGTTACCTCGTCTTCATCATTTAAGCTTCCTGGTAATGGTAGATTTAAAAGATACTTAATCACATCCCTATTCATCCAGACTTCAGGTATTTATCTCATATTACCAGTTCTCTGCCTTACCCTTTGGACTATCCACTACACCAAGAATATTCACAAAATGTCTAGCTACAGGTTATTCACATTTTGCCATATTTAGATGACTTTCTTATCTTTGCAGAGTCTTTTTTAAATTGTCAGGAATTTCTCACTTGGGTAAGAGATCTCTTACACAAGCTGGAATTCCAAAAGAACGTTCAAAAGTCTTTTTTGACTTAACTTCACACAGGATTGTGTTCCTGCAGTATCAGCTAGTAACCTCAGCTCAAGAAGTTTTTCTTCCACATGAAAAAAAAATAGATCTATAGCTAGACCTATTATTCAGGTTTTCTACTCCGACTTTGGTCATTGTGAGGGAATACCTCAGGATTTTGTGTCTCATGGTAAGACTCCACATGAGAAAGATACAGTGGTATCTGAAGTCTTTGTCTCATCACCAACATCCTTTTCTTTTCAAATCCCAATCCTGAGTTTTGAAGTTTGTTGGAAGAGAAATCACTTGGTAGAGACAGAAAATTTCCATAAATCCAGGCACCCCCCCCCACTCCAAAGCAATCCGTTACCACAGACGCCTTGGACTTTGTTTGCGGAGCACTTTCAGGAGGGATAAAAATGCAGTATGTGTAGAGCACCAAGGACAGAGACAAGTATATAAATGTAAAAAAGGTGCTTGCCCTGATCAAGACACTCAACTTGAAGAGGTCCAGGAGACCAAAGATGATTCACACACAATACCAAAGTCATGTGGTACATCAGTAAGCAGTGGGGACCCAGGTCTTACCCCGTTTTGCAGACTATCCATGTTAGCTAGGGATATAGCTACACAGCACAATCTCACTGTACAGTCATCTTACATTCTGTGAGAGCAGAATTGTATGGCAGACAAGCAAAGTGGGACAAGGGTAGACCCCTGTGAATGGAAATTAGATCTGGGGTCTTCAAAAATTTGATCCATTTGTGGAGTGTTCCTCGAGTATACCTGTTTGTCTCCTCTCTGAACAATCAGCTGACATAATTCTGCTACAAGACTCCATGCCTCCATGCAAGACCTCGGGGATGGATGCCCTTTCCTTGGACAGGAATGTTCTTGTATGCTTTTCCACCCTTTCCATTGATATCCGAGGTAATTCTGAAGACTCTGAAGGAATCACCCAAGATCATTGTGGTGACTCCTTTCTGCCCCAGGTAATAGTGGATGTCCTTCCATATGACTGTTGCAGTATCTTTTACTTAAGGGAGTCCCTGCCAAGGGCAGACTAATGTCTGGCCAGTATACCAAAGCCTTAGGAATATATATAGGCGTCGTATGTCGCACATACACTCCTCGCTCAAGTCGTAGGGTATAAAAGTGACGTATGTAGTTACATACCTCAGAACTTCTTTACTGCCAGTTCGAACACCATCATTGATCATAAATCTGCATGTGCTTTTCTCTGTGCTTGCTACCAAGTCGTGTTTCAGATAAGTGGGAATGCATTGGATGTCATCCAGAAAGGGAAAAAAATCAGTGTGAGGTAGATTCCTCATAAAGACTGTCACGAGCAATGTCTGTTCTGTTTGGGTGCTTCTCATGACCATATGTAGTGTTGTATCTGCCAAGCATTTGTTCCTATGACCCTACGTAGTAGCTTCTCCTCCATGTTGATTTACCTGGAGAACCTGTGTCTTAAATTGTTGGCAAAAGGTGCTGAGGCAGAATCTTCCTGTCCTGAATGTCAACCGCCTGCCAAGAAAAAGACCAAAAAACTTGCCGCCTGCCAAGAAAAAGACCAAAAAACTCAAGTCTGATTTGGCTGCTGTCCCATCTCCACCAAATGCCTCTCCTGAGACTGGCAAAAGCCCAGCAGACAGCACGGTTGTCTCTGATTACTGTGCCATGACCCTGTCAAGAGGCCAGCATGGATCCAGCTTCTCATACGTTTTAGTTGGCTCTGCAAATATCTGTTCTGGATGTTGATGGGGGAACCTTGGCTGATTATTTCAGAGGGATACCCCAAATCCTAGAGGAGATTCCTACTGTGTTGGTTGAATGCAGGCAAGGGTCCAAACCTCCTGGAGTTTTTAGGGAAGATGTTCTTTAAAAGAAAAAAAAAAAAAACAAGCATGTTGCCCCTGCTGTTACAGATCTCCTGCATGAATAGCAGGATTTTACCCAGGGTTTGTTTAATGCCTTAAAGCCTTCCCAAGGAGTTTCTTTGCTTACTCCTCCTTGGTCGTCTACTCCCCTTAAAAGAGCCTTAGAGCTAGAATCCTCTTTGGATTCTGAGGAATAGTCTTTGGCATATTCCTCTCAAATCCCTTCTCCCTTGGATTATGGATCTGAGGAGGAAAATTCTATTTGTCCAGACTTTCTCTTGGAAGAACTGTCCTTTGGAGACAGTATTTCTCACATGATGAAATATTTGAAATGGGACTGTTCTCAGGTTTCTGACATTCAATTGATGTATTATGAACACCTCCAGATGAAGTCTTCTAAACCCTCAGCTGTACCTCTGGTCTTGGCTGCCGTTCTAGATAACTTTTCAGCAGCCTCTGTGGCCCCTAATTCTCAACATCCAGCCCCTAAGAAACCTGATAGATTTTACAAGGTGCCTGATAATTGTAAGTTCTTGTACAAATTGGTCTCCTGCTGATGTAGCTCATCTGACAAACCTTCTAAACTTTTGCCTTCTACTAAACTACTTCCTTCAGACAAGGACATTAGAGATGTAGAACATTTAGGCAAAAAGGTATATCCGGATAACACCCTGTTTTTCGGGCTATTAATTATCGGACCCATATTACCAGGTATGTTTTAGCCCTTCTTTCTCAGGCAGTGTATCCCCCCCCCCCCCATGTAAAAGGGAAGGTTTCAGCCCTTTCTCTACAGACTCAGTTGGCTCATCGCTCTATTAAATGCAGTTATGATGCAGCTGATGCCTTATCTATGGCAATTGCCTTTGGTTCTGTTTTGAGATGTTATTCTTTGCTTCATCTCTAGCCCTTACCTGCTGATATTAAGGCTAAACTGTTGCATGCTCCACTTGATAATAAGATCTTTTTTGGAGCTGCTGCTGCTCCGCCTTTTAAGTACCTCCAGGGTAAAGGCAAGGCCTTGCAGGAACTGAAACATATGTGATGATGTCAAGTTCATTTTATCCTCAATCTGTAGGTTTGGTTCCGATTCTCGGAATCAAGTCATCCACTAACATAGCTCGTGGTAACCAAAAAAATCTTGAGCTTATCCCTTATCCACAATGCACCTATCCCAGTTACCTCAGATCCCGTTTGCAGCTTTTTGTGTCAGGCGTGGTCCCAGTTGCTCTCGAGCAGATAAATTATTTATATTAATATATTCATCTCTGACTTTCAAATCCTTCTAGATTTTTTTTTTATGTTTTCTAGTTTTTTTCGATAGTTCATAGAATCCATTACCCTTTTGCCTTTCTTGTATGTCAGTACTTTAAATACTATTGTTAGTCTTTTCCTTTCCGTACACTTTGGTGTATTCTAAATATCATTGCTGATATTTTTTTCTTGCACTTTGTGTAGTTTCTTTATTATCATTGTTGGTATTTTTCTGTCCTCTCTTTATATATTAAAAAAAAAAAAAAGTTACTATTTTTTCCCCTCAGTTTTTCTGTGTGTGTGTGTGTGTGTGTGTGTGTGTGTGTGTGTGTGTGTGTGTGTGTGTGTGTGTGTGTGTGTGTGGAGAATAAATATGGTGGAAAAGGCACTGGCTGGATTTAAATATTGTCAGAAATGTGTGTATAAAGATACCTTATTCTGACATTTATTCCTTATGTGTTTACTGCTTGAGACCCCTCCATCTTCATGAGGACTGCTCTATTTGCCACTCCTTTAGCCATAGAGCTCTCATTGCGCGGAAAAATAAATTAATCTTCTTTGAGCAAGATGTTATCTGGAGACACTTCTAAAGAAAAATCAAGAAGGAAATCTGATTTTTGTAGTCCATTGTCTTCTTCATCTTTCAAAGTATCTGAGAAGATGAAGAAAAAATGTTTCTGTGCTGACATCTCCATCAGCTCCGAGTTCAAAAAAAGACAAAAACATCTGTTCCATCTTCCCCTTCAGAACCTACAGGAAAAAAGACAGAAACATCGGCTCCAACTGTTTCATTGGAGCCAGTAATTAAGATAAGTCAGCTATCGGAACGAGCTAGCTCTTTGGTTCGTAAAATTCCAGGTCAAGGAAAAACTTTAATGCTGAGATCCTTGGGTCTAACAACACAGTTAGAGGATTCAACAAAAATTTTTCTTCCTAGAACAAGTTTTTCACCTTCCATTGATCCCTTTCCACAGATATTTCCTTCACCATTCTTGGAGAGACCTAAATCGCCTTCTGTCATGTCAGCCTATTCCTTTAAAAGTCTAATCAAAGACAATGTGGAGAGACTGGTGAGAAAAATGTTTTCACACAAGGTATGATAGGAACCACCTTGGTTCCTACCCCGACGGGTCAAGGATTCCATTCTTCAGCTACTCCTCCTTTACTTCCTCCTCTAACTTCATTTGAAATATTGGAGACTACAGTTCTGTGCTACCCGGTGCTGTCTGCATCAGAACCAAAGATGTGTGCTTATCTTCGGAACCGGTAATTGCTGTGAGTTTTCCTCTTCCTTCAGAACCGGTGACCCTTAGGGGCTGTATCTGTCCTGTCAGTTGTGAGGGACTAGAGTTGGCTCCCACGTTTTCAGAGCCTTCTCTGCACCTCAGGGCTTCGGCGTGGATCAACTTGGCTCCAGCTTTTGCTTCTCTGGGTGGATCAGCTTTCAAGGCTAAGGAGAGAGCTATGGCTGTAGCAGTAGGTCACTCAGCCCCTTCCTACTCAGAACACACATCCCTGTCACACCTATGTTCAGAGTCTCAACTCTTGCTTCCACAAGGACGGAAAGTAGAAAAACCTCAGGAGTCCCAGGAAGGAATACCCTTTTCTTCTGATACTTCCCCAGATCATCCCACTGAAGTGGTCCCTAAGAAGAAGTGCATGAGGAAGCACTTGGATTCCCTGGAGGAATCTATCACAGAAGACATGGATTTAGATGAGGCGAAGGATTCCCAAGATCACCTCCTGATTATGTCTCCTGTGGAGACCTCCTAGAAATCGTAAAACAGAGAAGTGATTGGAAGTCCAGTAATCTTTCATCTGAGAAGTCGTTGTACCTGCCTGCAGGCTTTTGGAGCCCACGCATCTATCTCCTGGGTAACTCTGCCCGCTGATGTGCTCATTGAGTCGATTTCTTGGCGGGCATGGAATGGAAGGCCCCTGACACCATTGAAGCCGTTCCCCAGAGACCTGACAAAATTATCACTGCCCCGGAGGATAAATAGTTCTGGTCAAAAGGTGTGCCTGTTAATGCCATGGTCATAGCAGCAGAAGTTTCTCTATCCATCCACCCAACAAGGAGTCTCAGGCGATGGATAGGTTTGGGAAGTGAGTTTATGCTTCAGTGACCTGTATGTTACAACCCTTGAATTTCTTGACACATTTCACCAGACTGCAGATGGATCTGATTAAGAACTTTCAAACAACCTTTCAGTATCCCTCTCTGAAGAGGTTCAGGAGTCCTTTGCTTCTCAGGTGGCTTCGCTACACTCCATATCCAACTTGTCCATGAGGCTCATTTCTCATACAGCTGAAAGGGACTACAAGACCAGTGGGTTCAGGCATTGCTATCAGGAGATGTGCGTATATGTGCTTATGGGAGTTTGTGGAGCCCTTCAAGTCTTCATTCATCAATGCTCCCTTTGACGGCACGTCCTTGTTTGGCCATTAAGTTAAAGACACTTTAAGATGTGAGAAAGATGGAAAGACCTTGTCTGCAGTGGACGTATGTTTTTCCACTCCTCTATGATCCTTTTCATGGAATCAGCGAAGTAGTGGAAAAATGTGGTTCAAAAAAGCCCATGGTTCTTGTAAAGACACACATGGAGGTGGTTCCCTCAGGGGCAGAGGGGGAACTTCAATGGAAGATGCCACCCTCATGACAGAGGAAACCTGCAAAACCAACGGTACAGAGATTCTTTCTTTGGCAGACCCTTTCAGTGCTCCTGAAAGGAGGCCCAATTGTCTTCCTCTGGAGGCAGTCTGGGGTCTTCTGTCCCTGCACAAGAGAGCCTGGCTAGAAAAAACATCAGATACCTGGGTGCAGAGGATAATTTGCAGAGGTTATGTTATACCATTTTCACTCCCACCCCCCATTTGCAAAAGAATCCCCAGTGTCCCACCTGATCAGAGGGAGTAAGCAGTACTACAAATTCAAGAACTGCTAGAAAAAGAGTCATCCAAGAAGTCCTGCGAGACCAGAGAAAATCTGGAACTTACTCTAGATTCTTTTCTAGTGCCAAAAAGACAGGAGACTGGAGACCAATTTAGGATCTCAGTGTTTTGAACAAATCATTTCGACACACAAAGTTATGGATGGTCATGGTTCAGTCCATTCTTCCATTTTTGGAACAGGATGACTGGATGTGCTCAATAGACCTTCAGGAGGCATGCTACCATATAAAGATGGACAGGAGATCCAGAAGTTTTCTCTGCTTCTGGCTGGGAGCAAGTCACTATCAGTTCAGAGTTTTGCCCTTTGGTCTCACCACAGCCCCCAGGGTGTTCACCAAGTGCATGGCAGTAGTAATGACTCACTTGAGACTTCTAGGATTCCGGATGTTTCCGAACTTAGACGACTGGCTCATTACTGCTCTGACCAACCATCAATTGTTAGAGGTAAGAGAACAGGTTCTCTGTACATGTTCCTATCTGGGGATAACCATAAACTATGAAAAATCTTACCTCGAACCAACTCAGACTTCAGAATTCATAGCAGCTATCCTGAATACAAAGACAACAATAGCCTGTCTTTTCCCACTGAGACTACAGAAAATCAGATCACAAATCATGAACATAATCATCAGCAAAAAAGTTACTGCACCCTTGAATTCTACAGGCCCTAGAATCCATGGTGGCAGCTATAACTCTAGTCCACTTAGCTAGATTTCACATGAGAATTTTACAGTGGCTGCTTGCATCGCAGTGGTCAGTACTATAGCAACCAATGATAACTTTGATTACTATCACCAGCATGTGCAAGACAGACCTCAAATGGTGGATTAAATCGGAACAAATTCTACAAGGCCATCTTTTCACCCCCCCCTCTGAACCCAAGGCCACAGTGACCATGGATGTTTCCCTTTTAGGGTGGAAGGGGCATTATTTGGGGAACACTGGCCAAGGCAATAGGTCCCCCTTAGAGGCCAACTTGTATTTCGGTGTCTGAGAGATGAGGGCAGTGCTTTTAGTATTGCAGGCCTTCCAGGATGCTGTCCCTTCAGGGACAATTGCGATTCAAAAGGACAACAAGTCAGTAGTTTGGTACATTAACAAGCAAGGAGGAACCAGATCCTATCCCTTGTGTTGAGAAGCTCTGAGTGTGGCAGTCCAACCACTTTCTCATAGCAGTGCACATTCTGGGGAAGTCCAGTGTGATAGCAGACAAATTGAGCAGATGCATACTCCTGCCTCACGAATGGTCCCTCAGTCCAAAAGTGTTGGAGAGAATATTCCGTCAATGGGACCGGTCTTGCTGCAGTCTTTTTGCCTCTCCCCTAAAGAACAAGTGCAGCAACTACTTTACCCTAATTCCCCCTCAGGGGGAATCACTGAGGGATGCTGTACTCCACAGCTGGCCACCAGGTTTTCTTTATGCCTTCTCTCCAATTCGTCAATTCCAAAATTTCTACAGAAAGCAATCAGGCTGAAGAGCAAAGTAATCCTCATTGCACCTTATTGGTCTCAACAGATTTGGTTCCCTTTCTTTTGGTGTCATCTAATTCACCAACCTTAGATTCTGGACCTGGATATTCATCGTGTTACACTGCTGCAGTCATTACACTTGGGTTATCCTGCCGTCAGGCGGTCCTGCAGTCGGCCCAAGTTCCAAAGTCTTGGTCCGGTGTCGGTTGCTGTCATCTCTTCCCTGACGTCAGGGCGCCAGGGGTATATAAGATGCATCTGACGCCATTTTCTTCAGTCTTTCTTGCCCCGCGGTGACTGAAGCAGTTCACAAGTGCCGGTCGGCCGACTCCTGAGATTTTCGAAGTCAAATTTCAGATCCGAAGTCTTCAATAAAGCTAAGTACCCCGTTGGGGAAACTTTTTTCTTGCCTCAGACCGATGTCAAAAAAAGTTAATAATTGTATTTCTTGTAGGAAGCAAATACCTCATAAGGACTTCCACTCTTGCTGTATTCCATGCCTAGGCCCTGATCACGATGTCACTAGTTGTCAGTTTTGTGCTAGATTTAACAAACGCACTATAAAAAGACGTTTTGATTTTGCTTTGCATTACTTTGGCCGAAGGTTCAATTATACGATGCCGTCGGATCTGCCGATGACCTCAGTACTGAAAAAACATAAAGACAAGGATAAAGACAGGCGTCCATGGTCCAAAACCGATGACGAAACCTCTTCTAGGCCAGTCGCCGGTTCGCCAGTTCTCAGTGAGACGCTTTCGCAGCCCCTGACACCCGCTACCTCAGAGCCACAGGCCGCTTCCGACTCCCACATGGAGACATCTAGGCCTCTGGAAACTCAAGGTATTGGGCCTACGAAAACTAATCCCTCAGATGGGTCCAGAGCCACTGAGCAGGTATCGGCTTCTGAGGGTGTTTTCAGACCTTTACAACTTGCTATTAAAACAACAGCCAAGACAAAGGTACCATTAAAGACAAAGAAACAAGTACAGTATTCTCCTGGACAGTCCTTCATGCCTAAGAAACAGATGCTTAAAATGGCCGAAGACCTCATTACTCTAATCAGGGGTTCCCATCCCCCTCCTGAGAAAAGGCCTAGGCAGGATACAGACTATGACTCCTAGGATCAGGTTTCCATTTCCTCTGATTCCTCTTCAGACCAGGGATACTCTCTATCCCCCTATGAGGACTCTGATGCTGAAGAATCTATCCCTTCAGCCTCTCCTCCTGAGGATTATTCTTTTGGGGAAACTTTACATACCATGAGGGAGCATTTCCATTGGGAAAGCCAGGATTACTCAGAATCCAAGAAAAGGTTCAGGGATTTCCTCTTATTGCCTCAACACAGGCCCCTGGCTACTCTGCCTGTGCTATATATTGTGGATGATGTGTTCTCTTAATCCAGTTTATCTCCTGACTCTTTGCCCCCTGCTCCAGCCAAGCCAGATAGGTATTATAGAGTCCCTGACTCTCACAAGTTTCTTTACAAAAGCCCTTCTGCTGATCCGGAAACTATTTCCCAGGGTCCAAAAGGGGTTAAGGCTTCCATTGCAAAAAATCCAGTACCCTCTAACAGAGATTCCAGAGCTTTGGATAGATGGGGGAAGAAAGTATACACTTCTGCAACTTTAGCAGTAAGAGCTTTAAATTGCCAGTTTCACATGCTTAAGTACCAACAATCTTTAATGGCTCAGTTAAAACAGAAAATGCTTGCAAGTACAGAAGCTCCTGATTGTAAAGAAATGCAGGATTTATTGCATGCAGTTGAACAGGTGGGTAAACGTACTCTGCAGTGTGGTTTTGATTCTTTAGAGGCCTCCTGTAGAGCCGCAGTTACAGGTTCTGTGATTCGAACACATGCTTGGTTAAAAGAACAAAGTTTACCTGACCATGTTAAGGCAAAATTATTGGATGCTCCTTTACAGCATGATACTTTGTTTGGTGTTAAGGCAGAAGAGGTGTTAAAGAAAATGGAGGATAAAGCTAAATCTATGTAAACATTCAAGGATTTCTTACAGGGACAGCCACCTAGGTTTAGCAGAAATTGGCCAGCAAAGAATTGGTCCTTTCCAGTGGCAGACAGGCCACAGAGAGGCAGATACAGATGCCCAAGAGGCAGATCTCAACCCCAAGGCTCAAACAAACAACAACAATGGGGCACCTCAACCCCAAAAGGTGGTGAGGACAAGTCTCAATCTTACAGGAAACAGTCACAATGACTTTCCCCTTCATTTGCCAAGCACGTCCCTTTTGAAAGCCCCCCTTGGGGGGAAAACTAGCATTTTTTTCTCAAAACTGCAATCGCCCAAGACAAATGGGTCCTGAATATTGTGTCTCAAGGTTATAGATTCCACTTTCATACTCTACCAAGGCTAAAAGGAATGCCAGACTTGCCACAAAATCAATGGGCAGAGGCACAAAAACAAATATCAGCCCTCCTGGACATGAGAGCTATTCAAAAAGTACCAAAACAGGAACAAGGACAAGGATTTTACTCAAGACTCTTAATGGTCCCCAGAAAGGACAAGGCCTGGAGGCCCATACTAGACCTTTCAATTCTGAATACTTACCTGGATATTCTGAAATTCAAAATGTTGACATTACAGCAGCTTCTTCCCATGCTGGGCAAGAAGGCTTGGCTTGTTACTCTGGACCTCAAAGAGGCATACCTGCATGTCCCTATCAGACAAAATTGCAGAAGATACCTCTGATTCAAAGCTGGTACAATGCACTACCGATTCTCTGCACTGCCCTTTGGCTTATCTACTGTGCCCAGGGTCTTCACAAAGTGCCTGGCACCAGTAATTGCATTTTGCAGACAAAAAGGAATTCAAATATATCCATATCTGGACGACTGCCTCATTCAAGCAGAGACAAAGGACATTCTTCTACAGCATCTGGCATTTGTAAAAAGGTTACTAATTTCTCTAGGGTACACAGTAAACGAAAAGAAGCCAAAACTAGTGCCCTCGCAACAGATTATATCCCTGGTGCCAACTTAAATAAAATGGCCCAGATGGCTTACCTCATGCCAGACAAACAAATTCAACTAACTCAATATTTTCAATTACTGGCAAGAAAGTCCCATCTCCCTGCAAGAAAAATTCTGCAGGCCCTGGGATTCATGGCATCCTGCATACTACTAATACCATATGCCAGACTGCATATGAGGAAACTTCAGTGGTACCTGAAAAGTGTTTGGACTCAACACTCTCACAGTTTGGAAGCAGTAATACCAATGATTCCCTGCCTACAACAGGAGTTTCGATGGTGGGCACAGGCATGTCACCTAAACAAGGGTCAGCCTTTTACCCTACCCACAGCCAGGCAAACTCTTAACAACAGATGCTTCGGATTACGCCTGTGGAGCACACATGGCAGGAAAATGCATACAGGGCAAGTGGACCACAGACCAGATGCATCTTCACATCAATCAAAAAGAGATGTTGGCTGTTCAAAATGCCCTAACAGCTTTCAGGGACCTTCTACATCCAGGACAATTACTACTAAAGACAGACAACACCACAGTAATGTGGTACATAAACAAGCAAGGGGGCACTCATTCTTATCCCCTATGTAGGCAAGCCATGACCTTGTGGAACACCGCTCTAACGTATCAAGTTCACCTGCAAGCACAATTCCTGCCAGGAAAGAACAATACTCTGGCAGACGATCAAAGCAGAAATATCATGGACCTTCACGAATGGAAATTGAATCCACAAATCTTCAGCATGGTAACGCAAAATTGGGGATGCCCAGACATAGATCTTTTTGCCTCCCCACTGAATTGCCAACTACAAAAATTATGCACATTACTTATCACAAACAAGCATGGAAAGTGGATGCTCTTCTGTTCATCTGGAAAAACCTGAAAGTTTATGCCTTCCCACCATTGCCTCTCCTTTCAAAGGTACTCCTAAAAGCCAGACAAGAAAAACCACAGATGATCCTGATTGCTCCAGACTGGCCATGCCAGCACTGGTACCCTATCTTAAGGAACTTGGATCAGGGCCCACCATGGATTTTGCCTCAAATTCTGCACCTTCTGCCTCAACAAAACAATCAGATCATGCACGGTCAGCTCAAAACCCTAAACCTGGCTGCATGGCGACAACACCTCTCTCTAAAGCTATTATGGATGTCATTTTGGAGGCCAGGAGGCCTAGCACCTGGAAAGCTTACTCAGAAAAATGGAAGAGATTCTGCGCCTGGAACCAGGCTTAAAGCCTTGACCCTCTTGTTCCAAACATTCCTCAGATTTTACAATATGTAACTGAGATGCTGGACAGAGGCCTATCCTTCTCATCAATTAAGATCCATGCCTATGCCATTTCAGCACATTACAACACGGATCCTCCTTTATTCTCTCATCCCTTGCTAAAGCAGTACCTCAGAGGGGCTAAAAACATAAGACCGCCCCGGAGGGCACAAACACCAACTTGGAACCTCAATTTCGTTTTGGAAACACTAACCCTACCACCTTTTGAGCCAGCCAATACAGCCAATCTCAAATTTCTATCATGGAAAACAGCTCTGCTCCTAGCAGTGACTTCAGCATGAAGAGTCACAGAGCTACAGGCATTAATGGCAGTGGAACCTTTTATAACTTTTCATCAGGACAGGATATCTTTAAGGACAAACGCTACCTTTATGCCAAAGGTGGTATCTAGTGTGGCTCTTAACCAAACCATCCATTTGCCAACTTTTTATCCAAACCCCCAGAATAAAGGGGAGAAACTTCTGCATTCTTTGGACATTCACAGGCAGCTACGCTTCTACTTGGACAAAACAAAGGCTTTCAGGAAAACTGAGCAACTGTTTGTAGAATATGCTGCAAGATCACAGGGCAAGGCTATCTCAGAGCAGACTATATCCAAATGGATAGTACACTGTATTCGGTACTGCTACACACATCATGGAAAATCAGTCCCAAAAAACATTAGACCACATTCCACCAGGGCAACAGCCACTTCAACAGCCTTTCTCAGAGGAGTACCTACCAAGGAAAGTTTGGAGGCTGCAACTTGGAGTTCAGTGCACACCTTTACCAAGCATTACCACCTGCTTCTTTAGTCTAAATCCAGAGCAGGATTTGCCACTGCAGTTCTGCAGGGCCTCATAGCCAATCCTAACTCTTTATAGACCAGCCACCCAACCTCAGCTTTGGGATTCTACCAAAGTGTAATGACTGCAGCAGTGTAACACGATGAACATAGTACAGTTTTGTACCTACCATAAATGTAGATGTTCGAGTGTTCACACTGCTGCAGTCCAGGTTACCCTCCCTCCATCCCCCCCTGAACTAGCTGGACTTCTCTATACCTTTCTATCCTACTCAACCTTTGGGGTTTATTTGCTACTAACTGAAGGTAATGTTTTTATTGTATATTTTTGACTAGCAATATGTATTGCCTACCTACTTGGGGGCACCTGACATCTGGGGCAAGAAAAACTGAAGAAAATGGTGTCGGATGCATCTTATATACCCCTGGCGCACTGACGTCAGGGAAGAGGCGACAGCAACCGATGCCGGACCAAGACTTTGGAACTCGGGCCGACTGCCTGACTGCCTGACGGCAGGATAACCCAAGTGTATTGACTGCAGCAGTGTGAACACTCGAACATCTACATTTATGGTAGGTACAAAACTGTACTTTCCAGATCTCCTGTCCCATCTGACAGGCATGATCCACCCAGATATCTTGAGCATGAAGCTGACAGTTTGGTTTCTCCAATTCCATTAACGACCAGACAGTCTATGCTATCTTCCCCTCCGACACATACTTTTGGCCTCTCACAAACCATCTACTTGTAAAGTTTATATCAATAAATGGGAAAGGTTTGTGTTTGAGCATGTCAAAGTAACACTGACCCCTTTTCAGCACCTATTCATGAAGTTCTTGAATTTTTAGCCTCTCTGTTCAATGAAGGAGCTTCGTCTTCTACTATTAAAATTCAATTAACAGCTATATCCAGTTTTCTTCTTGGATTTAAAGACTCATCACTTGCTTCTCATAAACTTTGTAAAACTTTTAGGTACTGTTCTTTTAAAGCCTCCTTAAAAGGATCTAGCCCCTCCTTGGGACCTAAATTTGGTGTTGCAAGCAGTTATACAACCTTCCTTTTGAACCAGCAGCAGATTGTGATCTTAAGTTTTTGTCCTGGAAAACTGTTTTCTTAGTGGCTATAACTTATTCCAGAAGAATTTCAGAAATTCATGCTTTATCTTGTAAACTACCATATTTGATTTTTCACAAGAATAGGGTTTCGCTAAGAACCAACCCCTCTTTTCTACCAAGGGTGGTTTCAAAAGTCAGTATCAATCAATCTATTAACCTACCAGTGTTCTTTCCCAAATTGGCTAATAAGGGTGAATATTGCTTACACTTGTTAGATATTTATGGACCATTACTAATAATTCCTCATTGCACCTTGTTGGCCTCAAGAGATTTGTTTCCCCTTCCTTTGGCCTCATCTGATTCACCAACCTTGGATGCTGAGAATAATTGTGAACACTGATACTAATATTATAGATGTAAAAGCATATTCTTTAGTACTGCTTTGTATAGAGTGAATATTGCTACTTTGTTTATAATGTAAATGTTTAAACTTTTCAATTACTTGGAGCTTTTCTCCCTGGGCCTCCACTGAAAAAGGACTTGTGTCCCAGTTGTACTTTCTTACGAAGCAAATGTAAAATAAAATAATAAATAAATTACATTTTTTTTCTTCACAGAACAAAGTATATCAGAAAATCTGACAAGTTGTTTGGGAAAACTTACGAGCAAATTGACATTGGCTAGATAGCTCACAAATAGCATTTCTTTCATCTATAACAAACTGGGGATTACTTTATGGAAACTTTTGAAAGCATATCCAACTTAGAGCTGTAGCGATATCAACTGTCTTCCAGTCTACAGCCTCCATGGATGATATTTGTGCAGCAGCAACTTGGGCTACTCCCCATACTTTCATTACTCATTACAAATTGGATCTGATCTCCAGGGGAAGAACATCATTTGGTTCAGTGGTGCTCAGGAACATCCTTCCTTGAGTCCACCCAGGACCTAAGGTAGCTGGGAACTCTCTCACACAGGCTGAGGATAGAAAGTAAATTTGACAACATTTGATAAAGAAGTTATGTACTCCCCATAATTTTCTCACACAGGCTGAGGATAGAAATAAAATTTGACATCATCAGATAAAGAAGTTATGTACTCCCCATAATGTTCTAGCTGTGTTCATTTTTATTCTTCAACTCCCCTCCTTCCAACCCATACACCCTTCGATTTCTAGAGGAAATTATGATTAGCAGATAGTCTCAATGAATCTCTTGTGACTAATCTTTCCTTTTGTCTATCAGCAAACTCAATCTGTGGTAACTGGGATAGGTGCATTGTGGGTAAGTGATAAGCTCAAGAGTTTTTTTGATTTCCACGAGCTATGTAGCGGCCGAGTCAATTCAGAGGATCGGAACCAAACCCACAGGTTGAGGAAGAATGAAAATGGACATTATGATGAGTACATACATTTTTTTGTCTCTCCTGTCCATAAGGTTCACAGGAATTATCCATCATAATATGCCTTTGTACACAGACAGCCTCGCCCTCCTCTTAAAGGTAAGAAGGGTTTTAGGCATGTACCTCCTGCTGAATCTGCTCAGACTCCTACTTCTCAGAAGCCTCCATTTCAAGACAAAGCAGGTTCTGTCTGACAGTTTGCTTCCCCTTTCCTGGGTTCAGGTTCCCTTATCTCTTTGTCTTTCTCTGTTCCTTCACAATTGGTTAAGGATCACTCAAGACTCTCTGTATACAGTCCATCATCTGCCAGGGATATTTCTTGTTGTGGAAATCCCTTCCTCCTTTTCTGAGCATCACTCTTCCTCCTCAGGAAGAGCTTACTTTCTTTCCAGAACTGCTTCACGGCCTTTTTGCACAGGGCACCATTTAAGTTGTGCCCTTCTCAGGAAGGGAAGGAGTTTTATTCCAGGATATTTCTGGTTCCCAGGAAGGCTCCTGGAGACCTAGTCTAGAGCTTTCTCAGGTCTTTCTCAGCTCAACACCTTTCTAAAGGTCCATTCCTTTTGGATGTTATCCCTTCAAACCCTGTTCCCTCTTCTTCTTCCCAAGGCTTTCTTAGTATCCCTGGATGTCAAGGATGCTTTTCTTCCCATCCCAATTCATCCCCTTTCAGGAAGTTTTTTACATTTCTTTGTATCTTCCTTGCATTTTCAGTTCTCTGCTTTGCTCTTTGACCTTTCTACTGCCCCAAGGGTATTCTCCAAATGTGTCAATCCTGTCATTGCCTTTTGCAGGGTGAGAGGGGTTCAGATCTTTTCTTATCTGGATGACCTCTTTATTCAGACTTCATCCAGCACCTCCACTTATGGTTTGTGTCTTACAAAGACTGGGTTTACCATAAACTTTCAGAAGTCAGTCCTTGTTCCTTCTCAAGGTCATGTTATTCTCATTTGCAGAATCCAGACCATTCTCATGCTGGTGTCCCTGCCTCCACCCAAGGCTCTCTTTCTCTCTCTCTGTAATAACCATCTTTCAATCTCTTTGTCCTCGGTTTTCAGTCACAGACAGGGATTATCTCAGGGTCCTAGGATTCGTGGCCTCCACTACTCCTATGCTACCTCTAGCCAGACTCCACGTGAGAAAACTACAATGGATCCTAAACTCCATGTGGCTTCAACACTGTCATCCATTGAATTTTCTAGTTCCTTTCCTTCCATGCCTCAAACTGGAGCTTAAGTGGTGGATTCATCAGCTTTCTCTCAACTAAGGACTTCCTTTTCACCCCCCCCAGTCCCATCTCAGGAACTGTTTTTTTGTGCCTCAGAGAGGGGGGTTGGGAGCTTCCTGTGGGTCTGTCAAGGTCCAGGGTCTCTGGCCTCTTCATCAGATGTTGGATCATATCAACATAAAGGAGGTGAGAACTCTTATTTTAGCTCTTTAGACTTTTCTTTCCCTCTTTTGTCCAGGGCCTCTCAAAATCTTCACAGACAACATCACAGTGATGTGGTATATCGACAAGCGGTAGGGGGGGGGTACAGTCCTACAGGTCCTACATTCTTTGCAGACTTGCCTTTCAGGTATGAGATCTAGCAGTCCAGTATCTAGTGACTCTTCAGGCTGTCTACATTCCTTTAGAGAAAAATGTAGTGGTAGACTGTTTTAGCAGGTCCAGTACACAGGTTCACAAATAGATGATTTACAGAGATGTTTTTGTGACATTGCCCATCAGTGGGGTACTCCATAGGTAGATCATTTTATCTCCCCTTTGAACAGACAACTTTCTGTTTTTTTTTTTTTTTTTTTTTTTTTGCCAGAGTCCACGTCTTCTGGCTTGGAAGCTGGATGCCCTATCTTTTCCTTGGAAGGGGATGTTTCTCTATGCCTGCCCTCCCCTTCCACTGATTCCAGAGGTCCTGCTGAAGATCAGGCAGGATTCCCCAAAAATCTTACACGTGACTCCCTTTTGGTCCAGACAGCACTGGTTCCCTCTTCTTCACCTAGCCAGGGGAAATCACCACAAGTTACCTCACAGGGTGGACCTCCTTGCACAAGACAAGGGGTTTCTGATCCATCCTCACTTGTCCACTCTTCAGCCGCCGCTGTGGGTGATTGGATTTTGATCTCTTTTAGGCACCCTTTTTTCTGAGGATGTGTTTATGGTTCTGCAGAAGGCCAAGAAACCCACTACCAGGAATTCATATTTGTCCCAGTGGAAGAGATTTTTTGTGTGGTGACTTTCCCGTAACCATGATCCATTTTCTGTGGGAATCCCTGTGGTGAATTCCTCAATGCTGGGTTAGCATATTCTTTGGTTAAAGCTCACCTTTCACCTATTTCTGATTGTCTGCCATTGATTCCTCCTCTTACCTCTAGGTTTGAGGTCAAAGAATTTCTTAAAGGTGTCCTTCATGTCAGGCCTCCCAGGAAACCTGTTCCACCCTCCTGGGCCCTCAGTTTTGTACTTGAGAAATGGACTCTGGTTCCTTTTGAGCCTGCAGTTTCAACTTCCTTGCAGCTTTGTACTTGGAGCACTGTTCTTCTTTTGGCCCTTACTTCAGCTAAGAGAGCCTGTGGCTGTTTCTTCTTGGGTTTTCATAGGCATAGCTGGCCTTAGGCATTGGCCAACTAAGTGACTGTCTTGGGCACCGCTCTTGCAGGGGTGCTTTCCCAGTATTTATTTATTTATTTTATGTAGTAAAGAAATTGTTTCTTTAAAATGTGTTAAAATACAGGAAAAATTGAAGAGGAAGACTTACTGTGAGAAAAATTAAGAAAAAAATATAATCCAGATGGTGTAGGTAGACAAGGATGGGGGCACCAGGTGATGGGGTGGGGGCACTGCAGAGTCCTTTTACCTAGGGCACCTGTTGACTAAAGGCCAGCACTGCTCATAGGGGCAGGGTGTCTTTTCATACTAATCCTTTTATGCCGAAGGTGGTTAATGAATTGTTTCTTAATTTTATTAATTTTAACTCCTTTTTTCCTTCTCCAAATTCTACTAGTAGGAAGGTTCTTCACCCTTGGATTTGCGTAGACACCTCAGATAGGATAAGACTAAAGCTGTTTGCAAATATGAGCAACGTTTTGTTTCCTTTCATCCTAGATCTGGCTGTTTCTGAATAAACTATATCCTCCTGTATCTCTAAGGACATTTCTTTTTGTTATTTATTTTATAATAAATGTATTTCTAACTCTGTAAAGGCTCATTCTATTAGAGCTGTCATTTCCTTTGATGGTTTTTTTTTTTTTTTTTTTTTTTTTTTTTTGGATACCAGTTCCATCTTTCAGGCTGCTACTTGGACTTCTTTCCACACC
The DNA here is from genome assembly GCF_019279795.1 of Protopterus annectens. Classification (NCBI taxonomy): domain Eukaryota; kingdom Metazoa; phylum Chordata; order Ceratodontiformes; family Protopteridae; genus Protopterus; species Protopterus annectens. The sequence continues at coordinate 1,721,488,017 of NC_056743.1, read as the reverse complement.
TTCACTAAATGTTACAAGTTGGAAGTTGTTTTCGGTGCAAGAGCTGACTTTTCCAGATGTATCCTTTATGGGCTTCTAGAGGCCTCTTCTATGCTTTCCTCCTCCCAAGTCTCCTCTTGAGCTTTTGTACTCTCCCTTTGTAAAGAATACTGCAACTGTGAAACGGAAGGACATAGTACAATTGTGTAAAATCTTACCATAACAGTAGATGTCCTTCTCTTCACTGTTGCAGTGTTCACTCCCTGTCTTCTCCCCTGTTACTTTTTTCTTGTGGATGTACTGGTTACCTCTATTTCCTTGGACTAGCATTCCTACTGGGGCTCTGTGTTCGGAGGATGGTATGTCTGGACGTTACCTTTATGCCCTATTCTATATGCGGGGACCATATGTGTGATGTACAGTGTACCTTAAAGCAACCAAAAGGTGTTGGTGTACTGGCCAGACATCAGGGGATCCCTGTTGTAAGGAATAATGCAACAGTGAAGAGAAGGACATCTACTGTTATGGTAAGATCTTACACAAATTAACTTTTCTCCTAGTCCCTAAGAATCTTTGTTCCTCCTGGGGCTTTTCACTTCTGAGGTATGTACGTCCGTATATCACCCTTATGCCTTGAGTGGGGCGCATAAGCGTGACATACAACATCTGTATATTCCTAAGGCTTTGGTATACTGGCCAGACGATGGCCTGTCATTGGCAAGAAATCCCTTATGTAAAGAGTACTGCAGTAGTGAAGAGAAGGACATCTACTGTTATGGTAAGATTTTACACAACTATACTTCTTAATTCACTTTAGGTACCTGTATACTGAGGATGTGTAAGGGGTAGTAATGGATTCAAGAATGCCTGCTACTAGAAAAAAAATATGTTAGCAAATGGAAAAGGTTTTTTAGTTAGTGTCAACAACATAACCAACACCCATTCAGGTATAGAGTTTCTCTGGTTTTACAATATTTTTGTGAATTACTATTGTATAGTTTTTCTTACTCCTCCATCAAGGTTCATTTTTCAGCCATTTTAGCATGTCTGTCCTTGGATCATCCTCTTAGAATGCGTTCTCATGTCAAAATGTTTTTGAAAGGGGTTTTGCATAAGAGGCCTCCAAGAAAACTGGTGACCCCTCCTTGGGACTTTAATTTTGTGTAGAGAATTTAATGCTTCGTTTGAACCAGCTAACCCGGATGACTTGAGATCTTAACATGGAAAACTGTTTTTCATAGGTTCATAAGTTCAAAGGTGAATGCTAATTGCTTTGAAGGGCTATTTAAAACCTGGCCAATAATGCACGGTCAGAATCTAACCCCAGCACTTTGTGTCCATGAGGCAAAGACCTTAACCGTTATGCCAAACCATTCTCCCAAATAAAGTATCACATTTTGCACATTTGGTCATTGCTGTGTCACTGTCAATACTGTGCATCTGGGAAATTGTGAAACCGGAGGAACCAAGATTCAAATGTACAAATGTAATCTGTGTTTGCAGTAGAAACCTGAACCCTACCTGTCTAGCTAATCAGTATTGAACAGAATTAACTGATTGCTCTGACCTCTGCAAAAAGAGTATCCGAGTTGCAAGCTCTTAATGGTGAGTCAACCCTACCTCATTTTCCACAGAGATAGGATTTCTTTGATGTCTAAAGTTGTATCCGAGTTTCCTTATTTGTCACCCCGATGTTCTTCGTGTTTCACTGTTGCAGTCATCACATTTGGGTTATCTGCTTGCAGTAGCCCTCAATCGGCCTGTTAAGTCTTGGGTCCTGCGTCGGTTGCTGTCTCATCTTCCATGATGTCAGGTAGTCCAGTGAAGGTAAAAAGGGACAGCCTATGCCTAAACAGACCATTTCCAAATGGTGGTCTCAGCTATTACCGTTTGCCATTCTCACAGTAACAAAACTATTCCAGACAGAGTCAAGGCCTGTTCGACCAAGGGCTTTGGCTTCATCTATGGCTTTTTGGAAAGCGTTGGATTCTAGAAGTTTTCTAAAAGCAGCAACTTGGTTTTATGTACATACTTTTTTACAAAGTACTACAGGCTTGATTCCTTTTCTAGGTCTTGATCAGGCTTTGCCAGGACTTGACCTTTCTCCAGGGACTGCTTGACCACTCGTCTTCCCCTTCCACCTCCCAAATGTTGTAAGCTAGCTGTATAGCTAAGGCACTGCAACAGTGAGTGGTACGATGAACACAGCACAGCAGTTGTCTAAGTAAATTTACTATAATAGTAGATGTTTGAATGATCATTACTGCAATAGTTGCTCCCTCCCTTCATTCCCTTTTTGATTTTTAAAAATTTTGAATATGCCAGTGTCTGTGCCTCTGTGTCTGTGTGTCTGTGTGTGTGTGTGTGTGTGTGTGTGTGTGTGTGTGGATATATATACACACACACACACATATATATATATATATATATATATATATATATATATCTACACACACACACACATATATATATATATATATATATATATATATATATATATATACATATATACATATATATATATATATATATATGTATATATATACATATATATATATATATATATATATATATATATATATATATATATATATGTATATATATATATATATATATATGTATATATGTGTGTGTGTGTGTGTGTGTATGTGTGTATATATATATATATATATATATATATATATATATATATATGTATAGTGTCTCATTTTATCATGAGTGATTTGCAAATCTGATATCTGCAGTTCAGGTCCTCCTTAGATATACTATCTTGGATACACCCAGTTATGCTTGGGACTCACTACTAGAGGAAGATGGACCTGTCCTATCACATATGAAAATTACAGAAATGTAGGAAAAGATCCATCGTTCTGTATGATTCCAACATACTCCTGCATGACATTTTTGGTCTGAATTTGGAAATTGCTTCAGAGTCATTTTTTTTGTGCTTGGTTTCTTCTCTTCCTGTGCTTCATCTTATATGGGCTAAGAGAGATATGGAAAGTAGTTCTTCCATGCACAGTACTGTGGAAGAAAAGGAGACATTAAGTGGCCTGATGAGTTATCATGTGACGAAGTGCTCAAGTACTGCCTCGCCTCAAGTTCTATAAATATTGGAATGGACCTGGTCCTGTACAGTTATCGTTACAATTGCATTACTTTCATTTTTAATCCACAGATTGTTTGTTTATTTTACAGGCGATTACAAAAACTATGCATTGTTTCAAATAGGACAGCAATTTTAATCCCTGAATAGTTTTTGTAAGTAAACGTAGAAATGAATGATCTACTTGTTGGCTTATCACAGCTGTTTGTTAGTGTATATATGATTGGGCATTTGAAAAGGTGGCAACCTTAAGTGGGACTTTTTTATGGAAAATTAGATTCTGCAACATGCCATACCTACAACCAGTACAAATACGACTTCACATTTTCCCCCAAATAAAAGCTTATTGTTGTAGAAGCTTGGTTGTTTCTGTTGTGTAATACTGAGGTATTTCAGATACAGAATTAGTCTTTTTATGGAAGTATTAGTGGATTCTTAGGATTTTTTTGTCCTTAAATTTCAGGAGATTTGTAATTTTTCACACTTTTTGCAGGTTACAATTGCCAAAATAGGAACTGTCCTGCAGAATGAGGGATGGGTAGTAACTCGTATTTAGGAAGAGTACCATCAGCAGTTTCATTACTCTGTAAAAGTTTGCCACCACCAGACGTAAAAGCAAAACTAATTAAAATTTGTAGATTCATCACCACTTCCCCTTAGCTTAAACATCAGTGCCTCACTATCCGGTGCTAACTGGCTACCAGTACAAACAAGAACCCACCTCCTTCTGGGCTCCCTACTTTTCTTACTAATCCACCACGATACCCCATCTCTTCTCACACTAAAACTCTTTAGTTCTACCCCAGCCTACAACCTTAGAGGTCTGTCTAGAGGTAGCCCTGCGCTCCAGTGTCTTCTGTCAAAGTAGATTATTCAGACTATAACTTCACCATACTTGCTCCCAGACTGTGACTTTATGCTCATACATCAATTCAAACAATGGCTGCTTAAACAGTTTAAAAGAAAATGCCAAAAAAATGCTAGACATATCACTTCATTTACAGTCATTTCTGCTACATGCAACTCCTCTCATTTTACATTTTTGCTACCTCAGTTCTTCAGAGTAATCTGAATGATCCTGCATTATACAAATATGAATACATTATCTTTATTTGCATGTATCTTTGTTGCTTTTGTTTGGCTGTGATTATTTTATTTCTCCAAAGCCAACTTCATGCTACTCAAGTCAGAAGTGACAAACTTCATGACACCCATGCAGACAGGAACTGAAAATTCAACTGTTGAATCCTACACTAAGGGACTACACGAGCACATCCACTCGTGCATGAATCGTGGCATCCCCAATAGAACCAAGACGCTCTCCTCCAAAAAAAGGAAGCCAATCTGGTAGTCCCTTGCCATAAACAAACTTTACAACAAAAGGAAGAAACTGTTGCAGAAAAGAGGAAAATCCCAGGATGCAAAAAACTCCCTTACCAGCCTCAGTAAGACGCTGAGATCCCTCATAAACTCTTCCAAAGCTAGTTATGAAAATAAAATTGCCAAAGATTCCAAAAGAATGTAAATGGCAATGCTCAGATCTGCTCTGAGCTACAGCAGAATGGCATTAAATATACTGATCCCAAGGATATTGCCAATATCCTTTCAAATAGATTCAGTGCAAACTTCACCCCCCCTCACCCCCCAAAGGGCCCGTCTCTGTACCGAAAGATTGCCAAATTCTGGTAATAATGCCCACACAGGTAAAAAAAACACACTCTCCAAAGCTAAGAATACAGCATCCATGGGACCAGATGACATCCCAGGCTTTGTACTACATGAACTACAAAATGAACTGGCACCTCTCCTAAGTGTCATGTTTAATCATAGCCTCACCTCAGGCTTCGTGCCCACTGAGTTGCGCACAGCTATAGTTATCCCACTCCACAAGGGGGGATCCACCTTGGATCCTGGGAGCTTACCGCCGCATCAGTCTGAGCCTGATGTAAAAGGCCATGGAACATATTATCATGGAACTTATAAGCAAAGACACTGGCAACCTTCAAACACTGGACCCCACACAGTTTGGGTTCGTGAAGGGCCGATCGTGTCTCCGGAACCTGATTGACTTCTTTGAATCAGTCTCCAGAGCTGTGGACAAGGGTAAGGTGGTCCACACAGCCTATCTAGACATTGCCAAGGCCTTCGACACTATCCCCCACTCTGGAATCTTAGATAAACTTACTAAGCTGGGCATTAATCCCTTCGTCACTCGATGGGTTGCCAACTGGCTTACTGATGGAACCCACACTGTAAAAGTAGCCAACTCCAAATCCAGCTCCTGACAAGTGACATGTGGAGTACCTCAGGGTTCAGTCCTGGGACCACTCTTGTTTGGCATCTACGTCTCTGAAGGCACAGGCCAACACTAAGGGACTCTGGCTAACAAAGTTTGCAGATGACTGCAAACTGGGAGCCATTATTGAATCCCCAAATTATGTGGATATTCTACAAAAGGGCCTTACAGAAACAGATGCTTGGTGCCAGATCCATGGGCTTAAGCTCAGTGCCAAGAAATGTATAGTTATCCCCTTTGGAAAAAAAATCTGTACCCATGAATTACCACATAGGTGGCAGTACACTAAACACCAAAAGTGTGATGAGACCTGGGGACACAGGTGGACAGTGGTCTCACCTTCGATAACCACATCGCCACAACAGTCAGGAAATCCTTCTGTGTGGCACACCTTATCACTAAGGGCTTTTCATGCAGAAAAAAGGAGGTTATTGTCCCACTGTACTCATCCCTCATTAGACCCTTTGTAGAATACAATGCCCCATTTAGCATGTACCTCTCAATACATCTGCAGCAACTGTAAACCACAGAAATACCTCACTAAAAGAATCACAGGCCTAAAGCAGATGCCCTATGCTGGCAGTCTAAAAAAAAAAAACTCTACCTATACACTGTCGCATATCGTCTACTCAAGAGGCGATCTCTGCTTAACATACAAGGCCATGTCAAACCCAGAGCTGTTAAACATGCTACACTTAAAGAAATCCCAATTCCTCAGAGACGCACGCTCCAGGGATCTAAACCTTGTCATCACAATGAACAAAACATGCTAGAGGGATAGGTTCCTGACCCAGAGACTCCCCAGACTCTGGAGTAGACTGCCCATACATGTCAAGCAGAGCACCTCTTTAGCCCTCTTCAGAAGGAACCTTGATGATTGGATGGGAGATAGGAAATTCACCCCAGGGATCACGTCAGTCGCCCTGCTAGACAGGGGTCCAGGGAAGTAAATACTGTGGGAAGAAATATCCAGGGAATTGTTATGGCTAGGCTTGTATAGGCCCTAGGGCCGATAGCCTAGTTGCCAACCTATGAATCTATAAACATTTTTGTTACTGTTTTGCATGTAACGTGGGCTGAGCATAGAATTGGTCGTGCATTGATCAAGTTCTCTGTCTGAAATAAGTAGAACAAAAGGCAACTTGTGTTCTGGGCTGCTGCACTCTGTAAACTCTTTAGTCAAGTAGTAACTCCAACAGAAATTAATACTTTTCTTGCATAGGTTTAACCTCATTTAATGATGGAATTACTGTTTTCATTCATATCACACCTGTAAAGTACTTGTATGTTTTAATTTTGTTCTTTTGCTGTTGTGCATTTTATGAAGATTACAGTAGCTGTAGTTAAGGATGCAAGTTAAAACAAGATAAACAGAAAACTTTTTTTCAGCCCCCTTTGTAGTCTTTTTTTTTTTTTTTTTTTGTACAGCATTTAATGCATTTGAGTTTAAAGTTTTAGCTGAAGTTTTTGGTTTGTTTGTCAGATTATGATAAATTCCCCGTGCACTGGTTTATTTCTTAGTCCTGTAATACAGACTTTAATCAAAAGTCATGGCTCAGGCAAAAATAAAAAAATAATTTAATTGGGGCCTCAATTAGCATTTTTCTGGAAACACTGTAGTGTTTCTGTTGTGGAGACAGAGAGAGAGAGAGTGCATAGGAGAGGAAAACACAAATCACAGCACATCTAATCTTGTTTTCCAGACTGTTTCCTGCATGGGTTTGCTTCAGGGTTGAAATCGTTTCCTTATGATGTCACTCACACTTGCATTGGCCAGTTCTGTAGTTCAAAGAACTTGGGCCACTGAGCAACTCTGTTCATACTGTAGCTGCTGAATCGATTTTTTTTTTTTTTTTTTTTTTTTTTTTTTTTTTTTTTGTGGGTACAGAGTGGAAAAGAGAGAAATGGAGCCTTTAGCTCCTTGTCTTGCTAAAAGGAGGGGCAGAGCTGATAGAGCTGTGAGTGATGTGGCATCAAAGGTGTGAAAAACTGCAAATGTCAAGCTGCCAGTCCAAAACAAAATGGTACAGTGCTCTGTAGTCTAGTGTGCATTTAACCCAGTGAACCCATTCAAATAAACAAATACTGTCTTTTATTTAATTCGTTAATGAAGATTGTAACAGTTACAACTGTGGGGTGGCTTGCAAGTGTTGACTGCAGTGTGATCAGTATTTGTAAAAGGTTCTGACCAGCCCAGGATGTATGTGCACTGACTTACTTTCTTAATTGCGACTCATGGAGTGGATTATTCTGTAAAACAGAATTCAGCGTCAGAAATTCGCTGTTGTTTTCTTTGCTCAGTTGCCCTCTCATATGGCCCTTGCTTATATTTTTTTCTACAAATCATGAATATTGAAGGGTATAGCTAGAGAAATTTGTGTTTAGCCACAACATCATATTGCTGCTCCCAACCCCACTGTATGCTTCAGGTTTCATAAGTGTTCACAGTTGTCCATATGTTGCTTCTATGCATAAGTCAACATGAAAGATAACTTAATTATACTTTGTTGTCCAGGTTGGTTTCAGTAGGCTAGTAGCCTTTTTTTCAGGGTAGACCTCAGATGGTATTTAAGCTACCGGGGAAATTTGTCCAGAACACTGAACACTACTCTTTGCAGTTGCTAGATGGTGCCGGAGGGCTCTTACACCAGCAAGGAAGAGGCCTAAGGGAAGCAGCATAGAGGAGGAGAGAAAAGCTATGTCGATTTTGAAGGTGGAAAATGAGAATTTGGAGAAGAAATTGATGTCCTTCTGTATCCCTGTTGCACTATTCTTTATATTAGGGATTCCCTACCAAGGGTAACCCAACATCCGGCCAGTATACCAAAGCCTTGGGTTGTTATAGGGACATCATACATCACATGTATGTTCCCTGCTCCCAGTGTATGGCATAAAGGTGACATATGGACATACCTTCCTCAGAACTTCTTTGCCGCCAGTCTGGATACCAAACTTTTGGTCATTGGTCTGAACACTCCTTCATCTGCTTGTTACCAAGCTGTTTCAGATAAGTGCCCTCTTGGGGTTATTCTTTTTTTATCTTTCCTTTTGCTTTTGGTTATAAGGTTGCATTTCCTCCAGAAAGCTAAAATGCCAGTGTTTGAAACAGATTACCCATAAGGACTGTCACAAGAAGTGTTTGTATTGTTTGGGTGCTTCTCAAGACCATACACTGTACCCCATTTGTCAGACGTTTTGCCCCTAAATCTCTTCTTAGTTGTCTGTCCTCTGTATCCATCTGCCTAGAAAACCAGAGTCTTAGATTGTTGGCTCAGGTACAATGGGGAAATTGTCCTGGGCCAAGGGTCAGCCATCTCATAAGAAGAAGTCCAAGAAAGTTAGGTTGGATTCTATTACTGTACGCTTCCCCAGACATCTCTGCCGAGACTATTGAAAGCCTGGAGTATCACCCATCTTGTCCGTCAGATTCCTCTGCCGCAACCACTTCGGAGGCTGATGTGGATCCAGCTTCTGCCATGTCCTCGGAGGATCTGCAGACATCTGTTTCAGATGTTCAGGGGAAACACATCTGATAATATCCGAGGGACCGAAAGATGTTCCGCAGATGCTTCTTAGGGAGGAGATTCCCACTATGTTGATTGAGCGTTGGCAGGGATCAGAACTTCCGAAGATGTTTAGGGCTATTGTCTCTTTAAAGAAGCAGCAGAAGACAAAGCATATTTCCCCAGATCCTCAGCATGAATGGCAGAATTTTACACAGATGTTGTTTAATGCTCTCATGGGTTTGAAGCCCCCTCAGGGAGTCACTGTTCCTTCCCTTCCCTTGGTCCAGTACTCCTCTTAAGAGGCCCAGGGAGCATTATGCTTCCACTAAGGAATTACACTGTGATTGAGTCTGTGGTCTGTTCCTCCCATATTCCCTCTCTTGGGTTATGGTTGTGAGGAGAAAGTCTCTTATTAGTCCAGACTCTCCTTTTGAGGAGTTTACCTTAAGGCGTGCTAGCTCTCAAATGATGAAGTGGGATTGCATCCAGCTTTCTGATGTTCAGAAGACATATTATGAACTTCTCCAAATGGAGTCTCATAAATCCTCTGCTGTTCCTCCTGATGTTCCTGTTTCACTGTTGCAGTCATTACTCTTGGGTTATCCTGCTGGCAGGCTACCCACAGTCGGCCTGAATTCCAAAGTCTAGGTCCGGCGTCGGTTGCTGTCGCCTCTTCCCTGACATCAGTGCACCAGGGGTATAAAAGATGCAGCCGACGCCATTTTCTTCAGTCTTTCTTGCCGCGCAGTGCCCGAAGCAAAAGCAGTTCGCAAGTGCCGGTCGGCCGACTCCTGAGATTTTCAAATCCGAATTTCAGAACCAAAGTCTTCATTAAAGGTAAGTACCCCATTGGGGAAACTTTTTTTCTTGCTCCAGACCGATGTCAGAAAAAGTTAACAATTGTATTTCTTGTGTGGGAAGCAAATACCTCATAAGGATTTTCACTCTTACTGTGTTCCTTGCCTAGGCCCTGATCACAACGTTGCTAGTTGTCGGTTTTGTGCTAGATTTAACCAACGCATTTTTAAGCGTCTGTTTGATTTTGCATTTCATTACTTTGGCCTAACATTTAATTATATAATGCCATCGGAACAGCTGACGACCGCAGTTTACAAAAAACGCAAGGACAAGGAAAAGGATAGGCATCCGAGGTCCAAAATAGACGAGGCCTCCGTTAGGCCAGTCGCCGGTTCTCAGTGAGGCACTTTCGCAGCCCCTGGCGCTCGCTACCTCAGAGCCGGAGGCCGCTTCCGACTCCCACGTGGAGCTGACTGGGCCTCTGGATACTCAAGGTATTGGACACTCGGAAATCATTCCCTCAGATGGGTCCGGAGACGCTGAGCAGGCATTGGCTTCTGTTGGTGTCTTCAGACCTACACAGTTATATGTTAAACCATCTTCAAAGACTAAAGCAGCTCTAAAGACAAAGAAACAAGTACAGCATTCTCCTACTCAGACTTCCATGCCTAAAAAACAGATGCTTAAAATGGCCGAAGACCTAATTACTTTGATCAGGGGTTCCCATCACCCTCCTGATAAGAGGCCTAGGCAAGAGACAGAATATGATTCTTCTGATCAGGTTTCCATTTCCTCTGATTCCTCTAACGAATAGGATTATTCTGTGCCTCCCTATGAGGACTCTGATGCTGAAGAATCCATTCCTTCAGCCTCTCCTCCTGAGGATTATTCTTTTGGGGAAACCCTGCATACCATGAGGGAGCATTTCTACTGGGAGAGCCAGGAGTACTCTGAATCTAAGAAAAGGCTCAGAGACTTTCTGCTATTTCCTCAGCACAGGCCCCTTGCTATTCCACCTGTTCTAGACATTGTAGATGATGTATTTTCAGAGTCCGGCCTATCCCCTGACTTTTTACTGCACCTGCTAAGCCAGACAGATACTACAGGGTCCTGGATTCTCATAAATTCCTATATAAAAACCCCGCTGCAGACCCAGAAACTATATCTCAGGGTCCCAAAGGGGTCAAAGCTTCCACTGCAAAAAAACCCTGTCCCCTCTGATAGGGATTCTAGGGCACTGGACAGATGGGGGAAAAAAGTTTACACTTCTGCTACCTTGGCTGTAAGGGCTTTAAATTGTCAGTTTCATATGCTTAAATATCAGCAATACTTAATGTCACTGCTTAAACAGAAAATGGTGACAAATACTGAATGTTCAGAGAACAAAGAAATGCAGGATTTATTGCATGCAGCAGAACAAGTGGGACAGCATACTTTGTAATGTGGTTATGATTCACTGGAGGCTTCTTGCAGGGCCGCTGTTACTGGTTCTGTTATTAGAAAGCATGCTTGGTTAAAGGAACAGAATCTGCCTGATCATGTTAAAGCAAAATTATTAGATGCCCCATTACAGCATGATACTTTGTTTGGTGCTAAAGCAGAAGAGGTGTTGAAGAAAATGGAGGATAAAGCGAAATCCATGCAGACTATTAAGGATTTCTTACAGGTACAGCCACCAAGATTTAGCAGGAACTGGCCTTCTAAAAATTGGTGCTTTCCAGTGTCAGACAGACCACAAAGTGGCAGATGCAGATGTCCCAGAGGCAGATCTCGGCCCCCAAGGCTCATATAGGCCTAAACAATGGGGTGCTCTTACCTCCAAAAGCGGAGAAGACAAATCACAACCTTACAGGAAACATTCCCAATGACTTTCCTCTGCCAGATCCAAGCACTTTTCTTTTGGCAGCCCCCTTAGGGGGAAAACTAGCACTTTTTTCATCAAATTGGCAAATGGTTACCCAAGACAAATGGGTCCTGAACATAGTGTCCCAAGGCTACAGGTTCCATTTTCACACCCTACCAAGGGCAAAAGGTATGCCAGACCTGCCGCACAATCAATGGGCAGTGGCACAAAAGCAAATTACAGCCCTCATGGACATGAGGGCCATTCAACAAGTACTACAACAAGAGCAGGGACAAGGATTCTACTCCAGACTTTTCTTAGTGCCCAGAAAGGACAAAACCTGGAGACCAATACTGGACCTGTCTGTACTAAACACATTTCTGGAGGTTCCAAAATTCAAGATGTTGACTCTACAGCAGCTGCTGCCCATGCTGGGCAAGAAGGCTTGGCTCGTAACTTTGGACCTAAAAGAGGCATAGCTGCATGTCCCAATCAGACAATCTTGCAGAAGATACCTCAGATTCATAGCTGGCTCAATGCACTACCAATTCTCTGCACTGCCCTTTGGCTTATCTACTGCATCCATGGTCTTCACAAAATGCCTGGCATCAGTAATTGCATCTTGCAGACAAAGAGGAATTCAAATATATCCCTACTTGAACGACTGCCTTATTCAAGCAGAGACCAAAGACATTCTTCTAAAGCATCTGGTGTTTGTAAAAAGATTACTAATTTGCCTAGGGTACACAGTAAACAAAAAGAAATCAAAACTAGTACCCTCTCAAGAGATAATATTCCTGGGTGCAAGCTTAAATACAACTGCCCAGATGGCTTATATCACGCCAGACAAACAAAAACAACTGACTTCTTACTTCAAAAAAAAAAAAAAAAAAAATGGCAACAAAGACCCAGTTATCTGTAAGGAAAATCTTGCAGGCCTTGGGTTTCATGGCATCCCGCATTCTACTAATTCCGTATGCCAGACTGCATATGAGGAAACTACAATGGTATCTAAAAGTGTTTGGACTCAGCATTGCCACAGCCTGGAGACAGTAATTACCCTCATTCCCTGCCTGCAACAGGAGTTTCGATGGTGGGCAGACGCCTGTCACCACAACAAGGGTCTGACATTCACTTTACCCACAGCCAGACAGACACTGACAACGGATGCATCAGATTATGCCTGGGGGGCCCATATGGCAGGAAAATGTATTCAGGGCACATGGCCTGCAAGCCAGATGCATCTTCACATCAATCAAAAAGAGATGCTAGCTGTTCAGAATACCCTGACAGCTTTCAAGGATCTACTTCATCCAGGACAGCTACTGATAAAGACAGAAAATACTACGGTCATGTGGTACATAAACAAGCAGGGAGGTACACATTCCTACCCCCTCTGCAGACAAGCAATGACCTTATGGGACACAGCATTGGCTTATCAAGTTCACCTGGAAGCACAATTCCTGCCAGGAAAAATAAATACTCTGGCAGACGAACTAAGCAGAAACCTCATGGATCCCCATGAGTGGAAACTGGATCCACAACTCTTCAGCATGATAACAAGGAAATGGGGATGCCCAGACATAGATCTATTTGCCTACCCTCACTACTGCCAATTACAGAGATTTTGCACAAGGATTTATCACAAACAAGCATGGAGAGTGGACGCCCTATCCTTCAGCTGGAAAAATCTGACAGTATATGCCTTTTCTCCACTGCCTCTCCTTCCCAGGGTACTCCTAAAGGTCAGACAAGAGAAGCCAAAAATGATACTGGTTGCACCAGATTGGTACACAATCCTAAAGAGCTTGTCTCAAGGTCCAGCATGGATATTGCCTCAAACTTCTCATTTACTGACCCAACCAAACAATCCGATCCTGCACAGCCAACTCAGGACCTTAAATCTGGCAGCACGGTGGATAATGTAGCCATTCAGAACACTCCTCTTTCAAAAGCTGTGATGGAGGTTATCTTGGAGGCCAGGAGGCCCAGTACCAGAAAATCTTATGCAGAAAAATGGAAGAGATTCTGTGCTTGGAACCAGGAACAAGGCATTGACACGTATGTACCAAATATCCGTCAGATTTTGCAATGCCTAACTGAGATGCTCGACAAAGGCCTTTCTTTTTCATCAGTTAAGATTCATGCCTCTGCCATTTCAGCCCATTACAATACGGAACCCCTATCTTTTTTCATCCTTTAATAAGGCAGTACCTCAGAGGGGTCAAAAACATCAGGCCTCCAAGGAGAGTGCCAATTCCGGCATGGGACCTGAATTATGTCTTGGAAAAACTCAGACTGTCTCCTTTTGAGCCAGCCTCAACAGCGGATATAAAATTCTTAGCCTGGAAAACAGCTCTGCTCCTAGCAATAACCTCTGCAAGATGAGTCTCGGAGTTACAAGCACTCATGGCTGTGGAACCTTTTATCATTTTTCATCCAGACAGGGTTTCTCTGAGGACAAACCCAACATTTATGCCTAAGGTGGTGTCCAGTGTGGCCGTCAACCAAACCATTCACTTGCCTACCTTTTATCCAAATCCACAGAACAAGGGTGAGAAAATTCTGCATTCTTTGGACATACACAGGGAGCTACGCTTCTACTTGGATAGAACTAAAGCTTTCAGAAAGACTGAGCAACTTTTAGTGTCATATGCTGCAGGATCACAAGGAAATGATATCTCAAAACAGACTATTTCTAAATGGATACGCCATTGCATCCGTTTCTGCTATTCTCAGCATGGCAAATCAGTGCCTAAGGGCATTAGGCCTCATTCTACCAGACCAGCAGCCACTTCAGCAGCCTTCCTCAGAGGAGTACCAACCAAAGACATCTTAGAGGCTGCAACTTGGAGTTCAGTGCACACCTTTATGAAACACTACCACTTACCTCTTTACTCTAAATCCAGACCAGGCTTTGCCACTGCACTTCTGCAGGGCCTCATAGCCTCTCCTAATTCTATTTAGCCCAGCCACCCATCCTCAGCTTTGAGATTCAACCCAAGAGTAATGACTGCAACAGTGAAACACGATGAACATAGTACGGTTGTGTACCTACCATAAATGTAGATGTTCGAGTGTATTCACTGTTGCAGTCAAGGTTACCCACCCACCATCCCATTTTTTCTTTGCTGGGACTTGTCTGTACTTCTCTATCCTATACAACCTATGTTGTGTATTTGTTTGTAGATGAAGGAAATGTTTATTTTTGTGCATGCATACTTATTGGCATAATTTTCAGCCTACCAATTTGGGGGCACCTGACATCTGGGGCTTAAAAACTGAATAGAATGGTGACTGCTGCATTTTTTTATATCCCTGGTGCACTGACGTCAGGGAAGAGGTGACAGCAACCGACGCCGGACCTAGACTTTGGAATTCAGGCCGACTGCGGGTAGCCTGCCAGGAGGATAACCCAAGAGTAATGACTTTAACAGTGAATACACTCAAATATCTACATTTATGGTAGGTACACAACTGTACTTTCTTACAGCTTTGTAAGTGTCCCTCTGCTGACCCCTCTGTTATTTCTGTTTTTTTTTCTCATAAGCCTTTCAAGCTTTTGCCTTTTTCTAACCTGATTGCCCCTGACAAAGACAGTAGGGCCATGGAAAGATTGGGCAAGAAGGTGTGTACACTGCTACCCTGGCCTTTCAGGCTGTGAATTACCAGACCCATATGACCAGGTATGATGTAGCACTTCTCTCTCTGACCTTTCAAGGTATTTTAGACCTTCCAGATTCTGAGGGGAAAGCTTTATCCCTCTCTTCATTGGGGTCCTTTTCTCAAGTGGCTTGTCATTCCATTAGATATAGCTATAATCCATCCGATGCCTCTTCTAGAGCTGCTGTCTTTGGTTCTGCGATATGACTTTATTCCTAGCTTCACCTTCAGCATTTGCCTGATGATATAAAGTCCAAATTGATGGATGCATCTTTTGGCAATAAAAATCTTTTTGGTTGTGCAGCTGTTTAACTTTTTAAGTCTATTCAGGAGAATAGAAGGCTGTGCAGGAATTGAAACATATTTTTTGTTTCCCCTGTTCCCAAATTTTCAGAGGCGTTATCCTACCAAGTCTGCCTTTGTACTTGGAGAGTCTTGCCTTCTGGTTCTGGAAGGGCTCCTCCTGCTAAGTCTACTCAGACTTCCACAACTTAGTAGTCGCCTTTTCTTGACAAACCAGATTCTGAATATTTTCTTCCCTACCTCCCAAGCCAAGTTCCTCTATCTCTTCGTCTTTCCCTGTCTGGTCACAATTGTTTAAGGATCACTCAGAATTCTTGGGTTCTATCCATCATTTGTCATGGGTATTGCATGGTATGGAAATCCCTTCTTCCCTTTTTTGGACATTCCTCAACCTCCTCAGAAACAGCTGCCCTTTTTTTTCCAGATGTCTTTCAGAGCCTTTTGTCTCAAGGCACCATCTAAGCAATTTTTGCTCCTCAAAAGGGGAAAGGGTTTTGCTCCAGAATGTTTATAGTTCCCAGGAAAGAAGGATCTTTCTCCGCTCAACACGTTTTTAAAGGTTCCTTCCTTTTGAAAGCTATCCCTTCAAAATCTTTCATCTTTTTCTACCTTGGACCTTCCTAGTCAACTCTGGACCTTAAGGATGCCTGTCTCCATATTCCTGTTCATCACCATTTCAGGAAATGTTTACATTTTTGTCTCTTCCTTGCATTTTCAGTTCTCTACTTTGCTCTTTGGCCTCTCTACTGCCCCAAGGGTCTTCACCAAATGCATTGATCCATGATTACTTTTTGCAGGATGAGGGGAATACAGATCTTCCCTTATCTGGACAACCCGCTCATTCAGGCTTCCTCTCCAGAGACCTTTCATAAGCACTTTCAGTATACTGTTTGTCTCTTGCAGAGCCTAGGGTTGACAGTAAATTTCAAAAAATCCTTCCGGACTCCTCCTTAGGATCATGTTTTTCATTTTTTCAATCTTTTTCTTTGGTCTCAGTTTTAGTAGGGGAGTTTCTAAGGGCTCTGGGGTACATGGCTTCCACCATTCCTATGCATCCTCTAGCCCAGGCTTCATATGAGAAAGCTGCAGTGGTTCATAAAGACAGTCTGGCTTCAACATTCTCATCCTTTGGACTTTCCAGTTCCTTTTCTAACATGCCTCAAGCTAGAGCTTCAGTGGTGGATTTATCAACCGGCTCTCAACCCAGGGCTTCCTTTTCAGTCTCCAGTCCCCTCTCAGGAACTTTTTTCAGATGCCTCAGGTGTGAGGTGGGGAAGTTCTTTCGGCCCTCTTAAGGTTCAAGGCCTTTTGCCCTTTTGTCAGAAGAAAGACCATATCAATATCAAAGAGATGAGGGGTCTTCTTCTGGTCATTTTAGATCTTCCATTCTCTATTCCTTCCAGCATCCCTCAAAATCTTTACAGAAAAATATCAGTGATGTGGTACATCAGCAAGTATGGGGGGATGTGGTCTAACCTCTTTTGCTGACCAACGCTTCAGGTTTGGGATCTGGCTGTCCAGTATCAAGTGACTCTTGAGGCTGTTTATATTATTTCAGAACAGAACATTGTGACAGACTCTATGAGCAGGTCTGTAACACAGATTCACAAATG
This sequence comes from Protopterus annectens, assembly GCF_019279795.1. Classification (NCBI taxonomy): domain Eukaryota; kingdom Metazoa; phylum Chordata; order Ceratodontiformes; family Protopteridae; genus Protopterus; species Protopterus annectens. The sequence goes on along the minus strand of NC_056743.1, from coordinate 1,721,470,910 downwards.
GATGCTTCACAGAGATATGTTTCTGGACATTGTCCACCAGTGCTGGGTTGGCTTTACTCTTTAGTCAAAGCCCACTTTTCAGCTGTTTCTGCTTGTCTGCCTTTGACTCCACCTTTGGCCTCTAAGTTTGTGGTCAAACAATTCCTTAAAGTCTTCCTTCATATTAGGCCTCCCAGGAAGCCCAGTCTTCCTTCCTGGGACCTTATTTTTGTTCTTGAGAAAATGACTTTTTTGAGCCTGCAGCTTCAGCTTCCTTGCAGCATTATACTTGGAAGACTGTTCTTCTTTTGGCCCTTGCGTCAGCTAGAAGGGTGTCTTGAGCTTCAGGCCCTTATGGCTGTACCTCCTTTTTTAGTTTTTCATAAGAACAGGGTGTCCCTTCATACTAATCCTTTTAATCAGTCCTTTCATTTGCCCACTGTTTCCTTCTCTGCAGTCTCTTAGTGAGAAGAGTCTTCACACCTGGGATTTGACAACTCAGATATTTATTACAGAAAACTAAAGCCATTCATAACGTTGAACAGCTTTTTGTTACCTGTCATACTATATCTTTGGGTTTGGCTGTTTCTAAGCAAACTATTTCTTCTTGGATCTCTAAGACTGTTTCCTTTTGTTACTCTTTTCATGGGAAAAAAACTTTTCCTTCTGTTAAGGCTTATTCTACCAGGGCTGTGGCTTCCTCTGGTGATTTTTTTTCAAAGGATTGGATACCATCTCCATCCTTGAGGCAGTCACTTGGACTTCTGTGCATACGTTAGATATGGTTGTAAGGGATAAAGCCAGATTTGCCAGGGATGTCTTACATGGCTTTCTTGAGGGCTCTGCTGGACATTCCTCCTCCAAGGTTTCCTCTTGAGCTTATGTACTCTCCCTAATGTAAAGAACACTGCATCCATGATATGGAGGGACAAAGTACAGTTCTGTAAAATCTTACCATAACAGTAGATGTCCTTCCCTTCACTGTTGCAGTATTCGCTACTTCCCTTCTACCCCTTTTTCATTTTTCCTTCTGGATGAACATGTTCATCTTTTACTCCTTGGATTGTCTTTCCTTCTGGGGCTTTTCACTTCTGAGGAAGGTACATCCGTACCTCATCTTTATGCCCCACACCGAGAGTGTACACACGTACATGTGATGTACAACGTCCATATAACAACATAAGGGTTTGATATACTGGTGGGACGTCAGGCTACCTTTGGCAGGGAATCCCTAAAGTAAAGAATAGTGCAACAGTGAGGGAATGACACCCACTGTTGTGGTAGGATTTTACACAACTGTACTTTCAAAATGGAGCTTCAGAATGTAAATGGAGATTCCTGTATGGTGGCTGTTACAAAATTAACAATGTTTAGCTGTCTCCATGGAGAAGGAAGGAAGTGATACTGTTGAAGTGGTGCAGATAATAGAAATGGTGTGAGGAGGACTAGCAAATGATCTGTTAAAAATAATCAAGCAGAATGATCCAGGGGGCAGTTTTGCTGTTTCATGGTGTGAGATAGCAGATAACTTTTTCTGAAGTGATGAGGATGGCAATGTGGAAAAGGAACTAGGTTTGGTAGCAGAAAATGCAATAATTAAAATTTCTACAGCAGTGACAAAGTAAAAGAGGAAAGAAGCAACAAACTGAGAAGGTGCTTGGTTTTGTGGCAGTAGGTAATGCATTAACTAAAATATGCTACAATGACAGCAGGAAAGAAAGAAGAGCAGCAACAAACTGCAAGAAAAAACGTATTAAAAAGAAGAGAACAACAACTGTGAGAATGAGAACAAAAAATGGCACTGTCATAGACAGATCTTATGTATACAATAATTTGTAAATGTCTTGAGTTTTAAATCCGAAGAATTCAGCCTTTTATGCATATTTGGACAGTCTTTTTGTGACTTAACATTTGAAACTGAAGGACTGGTGATAACATTTCTGGAACTACATAACAAAAAGGACATTTATCTGTGTAACAATTTGTTTTCTGGTAGTAAACTTAAATGTTAAAATTAATTATACCATGACCCCCCCCCCCCAAAACGTGCACGCTGATTGGCCAGCGTGCCCGTTGTAAATCGAGTTATACTAATGGAAAAAGGTCCGGTCACCCGGACTTTTTTCCATTAGTATAATTCGTTTTTTTAAAACACTGTCTCACTATGTTAAATGGGTTTAACATAGCGAGACAGCTTTAAAATAAGCAACGGATATCTCCGTTGCTTATTTTAAAGCTGTCTCGCCTTGTTAAAACCATTTAACAAAACCAGACAGTGTTTTAAAGCAACGGAGAAAGCAAGATCTCCGTTGCTTTTTTTTAGTGTCTCGCTATATTAAATGAGTTTAACATAGCGAGACAGTTTTAAAATAAGCAACGGAGATGTCCGTTGCTTATTTTAAAACTGTCTCGCTATGTTAAACTCATTTAACATAGCGAGGCACTTAAAAAAAAGCAACGGAGATGTTGCTTTCTCCGTTGCTTTTGCCCACAGCTCTGATGTACTGCGCAGGCGCGCAGTACATCAGAACTGCCGCAGATGCCAGACATCTGCGGAAGGGCAGCAAACAGGCATTATACTATGCCATTATTTAAGAAAAGTAATAGTTTCTTTTCTTAAATAATGTCATGATAATAGCAATAACCCACTTCTGGGTGTGGGTAATGCTAAATTTACCCACGGTTGGCTTTGTTTGGTTCCTTGGGCTTCGCCCTCGGGACCAAACCACGCCAACCGTGGGTAAATTTAGCATTACCCACACCCAGGCGTGGGTTATTGCTATAATATTACTTTGCAGTTTAGAACTGATGATCTGGAAGAAGACTATGCTAAAAATGCATGCAGGGTATGTGTGAAACTGTTGATAATATCGTGAAAGTTAGAGATGTGGGAAATTTGGGAAATGGAGAGTGCAAATTGGAAGCCTTTTTGAAATGTGGAAAAAAAAAACATGTTGAAATACTTGACAAGTGTTATTTTTGTGGCTGGTCGTAGTGGGACATTAAGATAAGCTAGTCAGACTAAATCATGTTTTCTTGTGGTGACTTTTATCATTTAATTATTGTGACGAGGTGCAATGTAACAAGTGTGGGGAGACGGGACTGAAAGTAAGATATTGCTCACCTGAATGCAGGTTGTGTAAAAAGGGGACATTTTGGCTGTGTTATCAAGAGCAAACAATAAATTAATGGAAAACAAAGGGAAAGCCAAAACATACATGAGGAAGAATGACGAGGCTGGGGGAGAGGGCGTACTAGGTGAAGAAACTGTAAAGTAAAGATATATGGAGGGGAAAATGAGCAGTGAAAGTGCATGCAGAAAGAGAGGTCAGGAAAAGGGATAGATACAAATACATTTTTTTAAGTGCTATCCAGTGAAAAATTTGACCCTGGGGGTGTCCAGGATTATTTGCACATAAACCCAAGAAAAATGTTCATTTGGGTAAAGAGTAAAATAATAAATTGAAAATTTTAAAGTATTTCCCCTAAGCTTAAAAAGAAGGAAAAACAATTTTAGATTACTTTCAGTAAATGTGAACAGTCTTATCACTAAGGATGATAGAGATACTGGAATTGTGTGTTAAATGTGACATGAATGTTATTCTGTTAGACAATGTAAGATTCCTGAGAAGTGAAGAAAGACTGCAAACAGAAAATTGTGAGGTGGAAATGTAATATGGAACTTAGGAAGTGAATTTTGTTCAGGAGTAGCTGTATTGTGTAAAAAAAAAAAACAGTGACCAAGTTCGCAGATGACTACAAACTGGGCGCCATAATCGACTCTCCAGCCGACACAAGCATCCTCCAAAAGGGCCTCATAGAAACAGACAACTGGTGCCAGAGCCATGGCCTCAAGCTAAATGCCAAAAAGTGTATAGTCATCCCCTTTGGCAAAAACAAAGTGCCCACAAATTACCACATAGATGGTAATCCATTAAGTACAGAAGAAGCAATTAGGGACATGGGGACCCAAGTTGATAGCAATCTCTCATTTGACAACCACGTGGCCAAAGTGGTTAGAAAAACATTTTATATAGCCCACCTAATCATGAAGGGAATCACATCTAGATCAGGGGAGGTCATCGTGCCTCTTTACTCATCCCTCGTCAGGCCCATAATTGAGTACAATGCCCCTTTTGGGATGTACCTTACCAGACACCTGCAGCAACTGGAAAGACCCCAAAAGTACCTCACCAAGAGGATCAAAGGGCTCAAACAGATGCCATATGCTGCCCGGTTAAAGAAACTCCAGCTCTACTCCAGTGGCATACCGCCTGCTCAGAGGCAATTTCTGTGCCTGACGTATAAAGCCATGTCCAACCCGGAATTAATGGACATGCGGCATCTCAGAAAATCCAAATCCCATCGAGCTACGAGCTCGAGAGACTTGAACCTTAGCACTGAAATAAATAGGACATGCTAGAGGTAGAGGGGCAGATTCATAACCCAGAGGCAGCATTCACTCTGGAATAAAATCCCAGTCCAGGTTAGGCAGAGTCCCCTCATTGACTGGGAATCTTGATGAGTGGATGGGAGATCGTAGATTTACCCCGGGTATCACTTCTGTGTCACTGTTAGACAGAGGCACAGTATACTAACCTCGAAAAAGGGCATAGCAAAATTAATTTAAAATGGGTGGCGAAAGCCAAACACACTCTGGCTAGGCTTATAAATGCCCTAGGGCAGATAGCCTAGTATGAACCTATGAAAGTACTAGATGTAAAGTTGATAAGGATGGAAAGGTGAACTGTTTTTGATGTGAGGTAGAGAATACGCTTATAGAATTATCATTATATGCATATAAAATTGGGTCTATATTAGATGACCGAACGCTTAAAATGTCGAGTAGGACATGCTTGACAGCTTTTAAGCGAACGTTCATCTAATCAAAACCCCAGAATATTGAAACCAGGAGTTTCAAAAAGTTATAGTTGGCCAGCCGTCAGGAAGCCAAAGGCTGATGGCTGCAATGTACTGTACACCATTACAACTCCCCCCCCCCCCCCTGAAAAAAAAAACAAAAAGCAAATTGACAAACAAAATAAAGTGGGTGACTTTTCCCCCCCACCTCCCAACATGGGGGCTGTGACTCCCACACCCCCCCCCACTTAAATATACCAACTCCGAGATTGCACCACAGTGGAGGACTGTCAGAACATTACACAGGGTGAACGTCGAGACCGCACCACAGTGAAGGACTGCAAGAACGGCAAGACAGGGTCTTGCGGCTGGCCAACTTTTTGAAACTCCTTGTTACGACATTCTCCAGTTTCTTTTAGATGAACGTCTGCTTAAAAGCTGTTGAGCATGTTGTACTCGACATTTTAAGCATACGTACATATAATAGGGAACCTATATAATTAGCAAGGAAAAAAATCTGTTTCATCAAATATTAAGACTGTGTTGTGGTTAACATGAAAGTTATAACAGCAGGGGACTTTAATTGTGATTTAAGGGGAAATATAAAAAGAAAGGAAAATATGTAAAAATACAGGAAGTGATAAAATGTGGTAAATTTAACTGTGTGAAACAAAAGTCAGTGGACTCCTAGAAGGGGAGTACTTATATCTACAATTGATTATTTTATATTATGAAAAGTTGACTGTTCTTTTCAGACCATTTAGCAATATGGATGGAGATGATGGAAGAAAGGGAGTATATTAAAGTAGGAAAGGGAATAAAAAGGATAAATGAGATATCATTGAAATTAGAGAGAGGGAAGTATTGCAGTTATGGAAGGATCATATAACCATGAAAGACTTCTATAAAAACTGGTCTGAACGGTGCATTTAATGTAAAAAGAAATGTAAACGTGTTTTATCAATGGTAAGATGATATAAGAAAGGAAAAAGAAAGTGAAGTATGGGAAACTGTTTAGAAATGTTTTAGAGAATAATAAACAAAAGTATTATGATATGAAAAAAAGAAATCTAGAAAAAATTAAGGCATTACTTTTTAGACGAATATTATTAAGGGAGATGGGAGGAAATATCTGCATATTTGTGTACAATAGTAAAGGAGGATATTAGTATAATGAGGGAATGAAAAATGTAAAAGGAGAGGTTAAAAACACAAGGAAATTATGATTACTGTAATACAGCATGTGGAAAATATGTATGAGTAAAAAGAAGGAACATAAGAGAGAATAGAAACAGATCCAGGATGAGTTAAGGAAGAATTTGAAAATGAAGCTACTATTAGTGAGTTGGATGAAATACTTAAGAAAATAAATGTTGGTTTAGTATCAAGCTGAGATGCTATAGGGTATGAAATGTAGAAGAAATTAATGGACTGGCAGAGTTATTTTGCAAATGTACCAAATGAATGGTTGAAGGAAGGGTCTATTTATGAAGAGTTATGTAGTGGGATTTTAAATTTTATATGGAAGAAAGATGAGAAGAATGAAATTAAAATTGGAGACCCATTAATGTAAATAACATAGAGAATAATACGGAACAGACTGGAAGGAAGGATGAGTGATATTATGGAAGAAAGTATATACGTTGTAAAAGGGAAGGGCTATCAAGACTTTGTTATTGGTTGTGAAAGGTTTTGTGGATGATGACATAAGTAAAAGGGATGATGTGAAACTTATGGTAAGTGAAATTAATAAGGCATTTGATATAGTAGGACATGATAAAACAGCTGAAAAAACAACAAGCCAGTGAATAAAATGATACACTAATGCACGTAGGTCACTGCAAACACCCCCACCCCCTTTTATTTTATAAAACAAGTAAGTGATTTCATCTTGATTATCATAAAAGGCTTTGTCAGATATTGCAAGGTAGCAAATATAAGACATTTAAAAGCTAGTGAGCAGTCACATGATTTCATGAAGTTCATTTCTTAAAGTGACATTGTAATATGTTAAAACCATTTATAAAAAATCAGCATGATAGTTCCAAACTAAATGAACATTCAAAATTCAAGCATAAAATTATGTAATGAAAAAATAATTTTTTTCTTAAATTGTAGTTTCATCGCCTGTAAGCTTTTAGGTTTAATAAACACGTACTAGATGAAATTTCATTGAGTCCTGGGGTACTGCCTGGAGTACGCCTTAACAACTGCCAGTACATCAGCAGACCCCATGGGGGTTCACATTTATTTGTTTTAGCACTACAGATTTAAACTCATGACCTGGACAGTTGGTAATATGTTTATAGATAAGTCATGTATGTTACTCTTCTTCTTTCTGATCTCGGGTGTTCATAAATTCTTTCTTTTAACATACACTCAGTTTTACCAACATAGAAGCAATAGCAGCTTTGGCACAGAGCCAGTTAAACAACACCTTTAGTTAAACAGTTGGGTCTTCCTTTCACTTTGAAGGATTGTTTTTAACTATGAAATTATCACAGCAAAATATATTTTTGCAGTAATTACAGCTCCCACATTGATACATTCCATAAATGTGATCTCTCCCTTTCCTTTTCTGAAATTCAAAAATATTTTTGAAAGTTAAGTAGCCTGTCACCTAATTTTTCTTTTATGGCAAAATTAGTGCTCACTATGGACTAGTTTTTATTTAAGACCCACCTGATTTGCTCCTGGTCCAAAGAGAAAGTAGTAATGAAACTACATTTATAGTCAGGATTAGACCCAACCTGCAAGAGCCCAGAAGGCTGACAGGTGGTAGTCATAATTTGTGTGTTCGCTCTAGCTTCCATTAAGGTGGGAATGTAGAAGCTATTTTTCCTTTTATTAATAACTTCATACAGAGGAGAATTATCAGAAAAAGCTTCAGGGTACCCTCGCTTGAGAAACATAGCCTTGAGTTTTTTTCACATTCTTCTATGAAGTTGTTGAATAGGATTACCATCTGTACTGCATGCACAAATTGGCCCTATACTACTGCCTTCTTTTGCTTGGTGGGGTGTGAACTAGTGAAGTGCAAAAAAAGAATTAGAATAGGTGGGCGTTCTGTATATTCTAGAAATGTGTTCTATTGATATGGTCTTTTTTCAGCATGATGTGTAGATAAGAAATACTGTTCTCTCCTACATCATGAGTAAATTATAAAAAGTCTGTAGTGCTATTAATGTAATCCAGGAAACCAGCAATCTTATTAATGTCATCCTTCCATGAAAGATGTCATCCAGGTACTTTGTGTAGAGGTACCATGAATTTTGGAATTCACTGTGGATGTACCTCCTTTCCCACTCTACTATGACTACATTAGCATGTAAAGACCCACAAGCAGATCCCATAGTAGCACCTTTTTTTTCACAAAATATTGATTTTCAAAGTAGATGCAATTATGTAACACCAAGTCAAGCAGTCTAGCAAATACATTAAATCTGTCTTGGGACAAGTCGGTACTGTTACTAAGAAAATCTGTAAACAAATCCTTGACATCAATAGTTAAAAAAAAATAAGAGCATCATCAAAAAATCAAGTTGTTACATTTTTTGAGAAAGTCCCAAGAGTCTTTACACAAGTGGGCAACCTTCTGTACTGCTCCTTTCTTTTAAATGGTTGTCCAGGTGTTTGCCATTGGGGAAGGAACGGAAAACCTAGCATCCACAATGGGTCGCATTGGTAGATTTTGTCTGCCTGTATGCATTTTAGGTACCCCCAATATAGTTGGTACCATGGGGTCTTTCATATTCAGATAGTTAAATTCATCAAGATTAACTTGTTCTTGCACCATGTCATGCTTTACCATGTGAATATTTCTGTACGTGATATTTAGTTCATTTTTTGAGACCTGGCTGTAAGTGTTCTCAAATAAGATGTTGTACATTATATCCATATAGTCTCCATTGTCCTGGTGCCCCCCACCATCCAGTTTCATGATTCTTATTTCAGAATATCTGAAAGAATTCAATATAACTATTTCCTGTTTTGTTAAATTGGAACCTTCTACCACTGTGATAGACTTAAAGGTGGATCTCTGGTACAATTCACACATTTTTTCAAACAGTTGTAAAATAGGATGCAGGGGTGGGTTAAAAATACTAGGCAGTTCAAATGTTCTGTCACTGGACCACTTTGCTCATACAAGATACTCAAATTAAGTTTTCTTACATGCATTTTTAAATCGTCTGAGCAATAGTGGCCCTTTTGCCCCTAACGAAGGTCAGACCTTCAGAAAACATGTCAGTATGCCCCTTATTGATGTTATAGGAACTAAAATTAAATGCATTAAAGTCACCTGTTCTGTTGGTCATCACTTGGCATACATAGTTCTTTGGCATCAAACTCGATTGTTTCATTGATCACCATTTCCACTGTTTCTTCCTCTGCGCTATTTTCTGCCATTCACCAGGAAACTGTGGTATGTAGGTCTGCCCCAGCCACTGTTTATTCATCTCTTGTTGCTTCCTTTTCCACCATTTGGATTGCCGCAGGGGTGGAAACTCGTAAGGGTATTCCCCATTGTTTTCTTGTCTGTCTGCTGTGGTCCGTTACAAACATGCCCTGTGTCTTGTACTGGTTCATTTTGTTGGTAATTACTTTGATTGCGTTTCCTACCCCATTCTTGCAACTCAGGTGGCTTGGGGTAGGCCATAAAAGAAAAGTTAGGTATACAGAAAAGGCTTGACTTTCAAAAATATTTTTAAATTTTAGAAAAGGAAAAAGAGAAATGACATTATTTATGGATGGTATTGATGTGGGAGCTGTAATTGCTTCAAAAATATATTTTGCTGTAATCATTTCATAGTAAAAAAAAAAGTTCAAAATGAAAGGAAGATACAACTATTTAACTAATGTTGTTTACTTGGCTGTGTTGTGCCAGAGCTGCTGTGGATTCTATGTTTGTAAAACTGAGCTTATGTTAAAAGAAAGAATTTATGAACACCTTTATATGATCAGGAAGAAGAGTAACAAAAACGCCTTATCTAAACGTATTAACAACTGTCCAGTTCTTCTTCTTTCGGCTGCTCCCTTTAGGGGTCGCCACAGCAGATCAACTGTTTCAATTTCCTCCTGTCCTCTGCATCTTGCTCTGTCACACCAACCACCTGCATATCCTCTCTCACCACATCCATAAACCTTATCTTAGGCCTTCCTCTTTTCCTGTTACCTGGCAGCTTCATCCTTAACATCTTTTTCCCAATATACTCTGCATCCCTCCTCAGCACATGTCCAAACCAACGTAATCTTGCCTCTCTGGCTTTGTCTCCAAACCTTCCAACCTGGGCTGACCGTCTAATGTACTTATTCGTAATCCTGTCCATCCATGTCAGACCCAGTGCAAATCTTAACATCTTCAACTCTGCCACGTCAAGCTCTGACTCCTGCCTTTTTGTCAATGCCACTGTCTCCAACCCGTATAACATAGCTGGTCTCACTACCCTCTTGTAGACCTTCCCTTTCACTCTTACTGATACTAGTCTGTCACAAATTACTCCTTACACTCTTCTCCACCCACTCCATCCTGTCTGTACTCTCTTCTTCACCTCTCTTCCACACTCACCATTACTCTGAGCTGTTGATCCCAAGTACTTAAACTCATTCACCTTCCCCACCTCTACTCCCTGCATCCTCACCGTTCCTCTATCCTTCCTGTCATTCACACACATATAGTCTGTCTTAGTCCTGCTGACCTTCATTCTTCTTCTCTCTAGAGCATATCTCCACCTCTCCAGGGTCTCCTCCACCTGTTCCCTAATCTCACTACAGACCACAATGTCATCTGCAAACATCATAGTCCACGGGGACTCCTGTCTGATCTTGTCTGTCAACCTGTCCATCACCATTGCAAATAAGAAAGGGCTCAGAGCTGATCCTTGATGTAATCCCACCTTCACCTTAAAAGCATCTGTCACTCCCACCGCAGACCTCACTGCTGTCACACTACCCTTGCACATATCTTGTACCACTCTTACATACTTCTCTGACACTCGCGACTTCCTCGTACAATACCACAACTCCTCTCTAGGCACCCTGTCATATGCTTTCTCTAAATCCAGAAAGACACAATGCAACTCCTTCTGACCTTCTCTGTACTTCTCCATCAACACTCCCAGAGCAAACATCACATCTGTAGTGCTCTTTCCTGGCATGAAACCATACTGCTGATCACATCATCACCTCCCTTCTTAACCTAGCTTCCACTACTCTTTCCCATAACTTCATGCTGTGACTGATCAGTTTAATCCCTCTGTAGTTACTACAGCTCTGCACATCACCCTTATTCTTAAAAATCAGTACCAAAACACTTTTTCTCCATTCCTCTGGCATCCTCTCACTTTCCAAGATTTCATTAAAAAATCTAGTTAAAAACTCCACTGCCATTTCACCTAAACACCTCCATGCTTCCATAGGTATGTTATCTGGACCAACAGCTTTTCCGTTCTTCATCCTCTTCATAGCTATCCTTACTAATCCACTGCACTTCATGATTCACTATCCGCACATCATCCAACCTTCTCTCCCTCTCATTCTCTTCATTCATCAACCCCTCTTTCCATCTGATCAACACACAGTCCTCGCTTGTGAATATGTTTCCCTCATTATCCTTTATCACTCTTACCTGCTGCACATCTTTACTAGCTCGGTCCCTCTGTCTAGCCAATCGGTACAGGTCCTTTTCTCCCTCCTTAGTATCCAACCTTTTATACAACTCTTCATACGCGTTATCCTTAGCCTTCGCCACTTCTCTCTTTGCCATGCACCTCATCTCCTTATACTCTTGTCTACTTTCTTCATCTCTTTGACAGTCCCACTTCTTCTTCGCCAACTTCTTTCTCTGTATACTCTCCTGTACTTCTTTCCCCCACCAGGTCTCCTTGTCCTCCTTCCTCTTTCCAGATGTCACACCAAGCACCCTTCTAGCCATCTCTTACTAGCTCTGCTGTAGTTACCCAGCTATTTGGTAACTCTTCACTGCCACCCAGTGCCTGTCCAGTTCATGAGTTTAAATTTGTGGTTCTAGAACAAATAAATGTGAACCCAAGGGGGGAACCATGTGGTCTGCTATTAGAAAAGAAAGAATTGTATTGGCAGTTAAGGATTAATGCAGGCTGTACCCTAGTGCTCAATGAAGTTTAATCTATTACCTATTTATTAAAACTAAAAGCTTACAGGCGATGAAACTACAATTTAAGAAAGGTTTTATTATTTTTTTTTTCATTACATGATTATATGCTTGAATTTTGAATGTTTATTTAGTTTGTAATTATGCTGATTTTTTTTTTTAGAAGTAAGGATTTGGGTGATGCGGTGAAAATTGGGAAAGTGTATTTTTCAGTGAACAAGGTGTTTTTGTTAAGGATACATTTGGGAAAAATTAAGTAGTTATGATGCGATGGAAGGGTTTGATAAAAGGACTATGTCTTCTGTGGAGGACTAATAGATTAGCATTAGGAAAAAGGTTTATATACTGAATTTTGTATTAATGGGAAAAATAGCATTTGTCAAATGCTTATATAATCCCACAAAAATATGAAAATAAAATTATGCAGTTGGTGTTTTCTTTCATATGGGTTCAAAATTAAACCCATTGAAAAGAGTTGCATTCTGTATGAGTGTAGATGAAAGGGGATTTAGGTTATTAATTCCAGTTGTTTATTCTACTTCTGAGTGCTAACATGGGTAAAGGAAGAGAATGAGAAGTTAATAGCAAGATTGTTTAAATACAAGTACAAAATGTTTTGGCAGATGAGAATAAGAAAAAGAATATGTAAATGAAGAAGTTAAAAATTGTCACGACAGAATGCTAGTATAGATGATAAAAATTGATGCTATAGAGAAAGATTGAAGGATGTGATATAATAATGTGATGAAACAATATTATGTAAACCCATAGGAAATTTTACCAGAACTAATTAAAGCCATTAAAGTAAAAAAAAAAAAAGTGGTGTACCAAGATAGCAGTGTCAGGATTTTCATTGAAGACTGGTAATAAATAAGTTACCAGTAAAGGGGAGTATGCAGTATAAATATAAACAGAAAGTTGAAAGAGTGTGTTTATTTTGTAGGGATGAAGAGCATTTCTTTTGAAATGTAAAAGTGGTGAAACTCTGGAAAAAGGCGTATTGTGAATTTATTTGAGAATATTAATTACGTAAACGGTTTGGATATGAATATAGTTATGTATGGATGCTATAAGAACAAGAAAAAAGAATATGTGAGAAGGGTTGATAATTTTATGTAATATGGCTTATTTGGAATGAAAGATCGAATAACATTTTGTTTAATGGAAAATGGATTTTGGCAGATATATTGTGAAAAATTAGATTATCGTTGTGGAAAAAGGAGCAAGAGTCTGAGGATGTTCTAATAGCAATGATGGAAAAAATAGAAATATGTATATATATCTATGTATATATGTGTGTGTGTGTGTGTGTGTGTGTGTGTGTGTATATATATATATATATATATATATATATATATATATATATATATATATATATATATATATAATGTGTGTGTGTGTGTGTCCCTGTAAATATGTTAAAAAAAATAAATAAATAAATTATGTTGCATAAAATAAGACCCAAGCTCTTTTCAGTAAGTGACTTGGGATCTTTGACATCCACCTTTGCTACAACTAATTCAGTTTAACATCTCCTCTGAAGAATGGCACACTCAGGAGTGCAGCAACCCTAATGCTGCACTGCAGTGCCAGCAATTTGAAAATTAATGTAATGACCTGAATTTTTAAAAGAACCTACAGACTTTTGATCTTGCAGCATCAAAGGCATGTGTGCTACTTTTGTGAAACTGACACGTGCATAATTTTAGATGAGTAATTCTTTTCAGTAAGCAAGTTATATACAGATGTGCGTAATGTATGCAGTAGGCATGTGTATATATGCAGAGAGAGGGAGAGGATTTTGATAGGGACTCTGATCGTAACCATCTTATTATGTGTTCCTCATATGGATGCCAAGAAATTCACCTTAAGAGCGAAGGTCGAGAAGGACAGGTCACCAGAGGTCCCCTGGAAGAGCTTAAGGCTGTAGTATGCTGGCCAGATATACGTCTGTCCTTGGTAGGATACACCTTTAGTAAGCAGCTCACCCTACTATTCAGGCATGACCAAAGAGCAACTTCAGGTGTACTCTCCAGTCCAGCTGGTGAATCTGGGTATCCTGAGGCAATGTTTCAACTGCCTCATGTACACAGACAGCCCTCTCCTCATACCACAAAATGCTAACATATGTGAGAGATGCAATTATACAGCCAAACTGGATGCTAAGGTATCTCCACCGAAGACTGGAACAGACAGTCATGAGGAGAAGGTTAACACTTGCACCACACCTCCAGCCTCACATAGACCTACTAAACCAGCACTGGCAAAAGATACACATAAATACACAAAATCATACTCGGAGGCTCTAAAAACCTGCAAAAGCATCAGAGAGCTCCAAAGTAGACACCTACAAAACCTGCACCTCCCGTCACAAACCAGACAACACATAAAACACAAAATCAAATTTCCACACAATCACAGCCCTTAAGGCAAAATAACATACCTAACACACTAGTAATAGGTGACTCAATAGTCAGGCACACTGATGCCCCACTCACTAGGCTGGACAAGGAGAAGGTTACTGTTAGCTGCCTGTCGGGAGCCAGAATCCACCACATAACACAAGCACTCAGCTCACTCCAGAGCAAGTACAAATATGACTCTGCCATTGTTCTTGTTGGTGTGAACGACCTGAGCCGTACCTCCCTGGACTACATGAAAAGAGACATGGAAGAGCTCTCTGATCATGTAGCCCAGGCGGGTATGACACTGACCCTGAGTAGCATCCTGCCCTCACCAAGAATGATACCTCAGTATAAAGAAAAAATGATCAATTACAACAATTGGCTAATCTTCTGGTGTCTTTCAAAGGGGATCCAGTGTCTGTCAGCCTGGGATGACATGCTCGACAAGTTGCGTTGCTTTGCAAGAGACTGCTTGCACCTGTCACCCCTTGGCTTTCGAATACTGGCCAAGGCTCTTGCTGTCCCCATAGTGCCTTTTTTAGGCAAGGCTCAAAATTCAAATCCACCTCCATAAACAGCACAAGTAAAAAACTGAGGGTTATGCTACTCAACGCCAGGAGTTTAAGTCTCAAAATGCATGCGCTCAAAGCACTCCGAAGTATGGAGAACGTCGACATCTGTGCAGTAACTGAAACATGGTTCAAGGCTCCAGAGGGCACTCCAGCACTACTGGGCTACAACTCGTACCACACTTTTTGGACACAGACCGAAACACAAAAGGAGGGGATGTATCCATATTCATCAAGGATACCCGCACCTCCAGGTTAGTGGCACAGCATGATACCTATGAGATCATCCATGTGCAACTAACATCGGGCAAATCTGCAATGCAAATTGTGGCCTGCTACAGATCACCCTCCATGACCCAGGACCACCACTCCTCCTTTCTGGAGACACTGGAAAACATGAAGGTCCTACAGAACACCCTGATCTTGGGAAATTTCAATTACCCTACCATTAACTGGGAAAACTACTTGAGTACAAACTCCCAGGCTCAGCGCTTCCTGGAATTTATCAACTCAAATGCCCTGGATCAGCTGGTAAACTCCCCTACCAGAGGCCACAACATATTGGACCTGGTCATCGCCAACATGGGCGACAGGTGATCCGTACTGGAGTTCAACCCGTAACTGGTTAGATCAGACCATAAACTAATCACCCTGGATGTCTACACCCCACCACCACCCCCAGCCAAGGAAACCACAGTGAAAAACTTTTCTAAAGCAAACTTCACCTTACGTAAGTCAGAGGTGGTAAGTTTCACAGCCCCCATGCTAAAGGATAACACTGCCCAAGATGCAGAATCCTTTACAATTGCACTCTATGAGCACCTACAAGGATGCATGGATCGTGCCATCCCTAGCAAAACCAAGGCTCACTCCGCTAAGAGAAGGAAACCAGTCTGGTGGACCCCTGCCATAAACAGGTTATACAAAAAAAGGAGGAAACTAGTTCAGAAAAAAAGAAAATCCCAAGAAGGAAAGACATCCCTGATCAGTATCAGTAAGAAACTAAGGTCCCTCATAAAATCATTCAAGGCTAACTTCGAAAGAAAAATAGCCAAGGTCTCGAAAGATAACCACAAAACCTTCTTTAGCTATGTAAAAATCTAAGTGGCAACTCGCAGATATGCTCTGAGATGGTGCAAAATAGCACAAAATATACTGAACCTACTGATATTGCCAACATACTGGCAGATAGATTCAGTGCAAACTTCACCTCCCTCTCACCTTCAAAAGGGCCCACAACAATACCGGAAAAGTGTAGTGTCCCGGAAATCACAGAAGCACAGGTGAAAACAGCCCTTTCAAAAGCCAAAAACACAGCATCAATGGGGCCAGACGGTGTCCCAGGCTGCGCCTTGCATGAACTACAGTACAAACTAACCCCCCCCCCCCACCTAAACACGCTGTTCAACCTCAGCCTCTCCACAGGCTACGTGCCCATTTAATGGCGCACAGCAATGGATATTCTGCCCCACAAAGGAGGAGTCACAATTGACCCTGGTAACTATCGCCCCATAAGCCTGACTAGCCTGGTCTGTAAGGCTATGGAGCGCATCATTATGGAACCCATTAACAAAGACATTGGGAACCTCCAAACACTTGACCCGACCCAGTTCGGCTTTGTTAAGGGAAGATCATGCCTACTAAACCTGGGTGACTTCTTCGAGACGGTTACCAGGGCCATAGACGAGGGAAAGGTGGTTCACACAGCCTACCTTGATCTCGCCAAGGCGTTTGACACCATTCCTCACTCGGGTATTATAGAAAAACTCACCAGCCTGAACATAAACCCCTACGTCACAAGATGGGTTGCCAACTGGCTTACAGACAGAACTCACACGGTAAGAATAGCGGGCTCCAAGTCTGACTCTGAACCAGTCACAAGTGGTGTCCCGCAAGGCTCAGTTCTGGGACCCCTACTGTTTGGCATATATTTCTCAGAAGTACAGGCAAACACAGGAGGACTGTGGCTAACCAAGTTTGCCGATGACTGCAAACTGGGAGCCATAATTGACTCTCCGGCTGACACGGACATCCTCCAAAAAGGCCTTACTGAGACAGACACCTGGTGCCAAAGTCATGGCCTCAAGCTAAATACCAAAAAATGCATAGTCATCCTGTTTGGGAAAAATAAAACACCCACGAATTACCACATAGGCAGCAGCCCCCTTAATACAGAAGAGGTAATAAGAGATCTGGGGACCCAGGTAGATAGTAATCTCTCCTTTGACAGTCATATTGCCAAAGTAGTTAGGAAATCCTTCTATGTGGCCCATCTAATTACTAAGGGGTTCGCATCTAGAAATAAGGAGGTTACAGTGCCCCTCTACTCTTCACTCATCAAACCCATCATAGAGTACAATGCCCCATTTGGGATGTACCTCACAAGACACTTCCAACAGCTTGAAAGACCACAAAAGCACCTCATCAAGAGGATTACTGCCCTCAAACATATGTCCTATGCAGCCCGACTGAAAAAAAACTCCGGCTGTACTCCGTGGCATATCGCTTACTCAGAGGTGATCTCTGCCTGACTTACAAAGCCATGTCCAACTCCGAATTGATGGAAATGCTCCACCTAAAGAAATCCAAGTCACTGCGAGCCACGCGCTTTAGTGAGTTAAACCTCACCACAACAATAAATAGAACATGCTGGAGGGATAGATTCCTGTCACAGAGACTCCCCATGCTTTGGAACAAAATTCCTAACTACATTAGGCAGAGCCCCTCACTAACACTCTTCAAGAGAAGCCTTGACGAGCGGATGGGTAATAGAAAGTACACCCCTGGGATCACTTCATTGGCTCTGCTTGACAGAGGCTCAGTTAATTAATCAATGGGGTGGCAAAAGCCGACACACTCTGGCTAGGCTTCTAAATGCCCTCGGGCAGATAGCCTAGTACTTACCTATGAACCTATAATACTGCAACATTTACTGTCATGGTAATTTTTTGCACAACTGTATTTTCCTCCAGTGAAGGCATTTTAAATATTTTTTTGTGGGGGAGGGGGCATTGGGGGGACCTACTATCCAGAAGTCTGGAATAATCCAGGTGTCAACCCCTACTTTTCGAGTGTGCTGTTTCGGTGCTTTCAGGCCAGTGAGCATCTGTAGTTGAGGGTCATCAGTACTCACAATGATTTTCTCTCTTACATCTCGTTATCCAGATGGCGTTTCTAACCATATCCTGACTTGTCACTTTCTTGTATTCCCATTAAGGTTTTCCCTTCCTGCCCACAGCTAGAAATAAGGTTTGGAATCTTCAAAGTCAGAGACTAACCCAAAGAGGCAGACAAATGTATGCACCTGTCAATGACCTGCTTACTGAAGATTTGTATGGTGGTGGTGTAGATGATGATGATGAAGGGGCCATCTCTTCTATATTTTACACTCCTTTTGACCCTGTGCTTGGGGCATTCCTGCAGATGTTCAACCTCCATGTCAGTTGCATTAACAGAACCCATCTCTTTTTCCTGACAGAGACTGCAAAAGACCTTTCACCTCCCACCAATATCTACCCAGATGGTCTATCCCTTTTGGTGTTCTTAAATATATCACCAGTACTGCATGAGAAAAAAACAGATGTGGATGTTATGATCTTAGAGAAAGCAAGCAAGCTACTTGTGCCTCTGTCAGATCTGACCATAAGGTGGTATTACTTGAAATCAAAAATTAAATCCGGGGATCCAGCAAAACCAAAAACCTTCAGGAACTATTCGCTAACCTGTCTCTACTAAGCAACACCTTGGCTAAATTCCAAGCACTCCCAAACCCAGTAGACACTATAGAATACACTGAGCTATTTACAAAACCTTTAACCCATCACAATTTGGCTTTGTTAAAGTAAGGTCATACCTATTAAATCTGGTGGACTTTTTTGAGAGGGTCACCAAAGCATTGGATGAACATTGGACTTTGCACACAGCATATCTCAGTCTGACTGAGGCTTTTGATGCAGTACCCCACTCACTCATTGTAGACAAGCTTTTGATACAGTACCCCACTCACTCATTGTAGACAAGCTTTTATCACCTGCTGGATAACCAGCTGGCTCACTGATAGGACCCAGGAGGTTACAAATAGGTGAACCCACCTCCTCCAAAAGGCCAATCACTAGTGGAGTCCCTCAGGGCTCGGTAGTGGGCCCACTCCATTTTGGCATCTATTTATCTGAAATGGAAGCAAATGCTAAAGGTTTATGGCTGACTAAGTTTGCAGATGATTGCAAGCTGGGGGTTATATTTGACTCCCTTGCAGACACTAATATTCTTCAAGAAGGTCCATCTCTGACTAGGAGATGGTGCCAAAGCCTTGGTCTTAAACTCAGTGCTAAGAAATGTATAATTGTACCCTTTGGGAAGTCAACCATTCTAAGTAATTACCATGTTGATAATATACCCCTAAGAGTCAACCCAGTAGTCTGGGATCTGGGTAAGCACGTAGACAGTAGCTTTGCCTTCGACCAACACGTGACTGCAGTGGTGAGGAAATTCTTTTATATAGCACAACTTATAAGTAAGAGCATGGCATCTAGGTCCAAAGAGGTCATTATTCCACTGTACTCTGCCCTTATCAGACCAGTCATAGAGTACAGTGCTCCCTTTGGTATGTACCTGACCAGGCATATTCAGCAACCTCAAAGGTTCCTTACAAAAATAATACAAGGCTTAACAAACCTGCCTTATGCAGAGTGCCTTAAAGCCCTTTTCCTCTACTCAGTCTCTTATAGATTGTTGAGGGGTAATCTATGCCTGGTGTACAAGGCATCTGCATACCCCACACTTATGATTCTCCTACATATTTGTAAGTTAAAGAGTACCAGAAATACAAGGTCAAGAGACCTGAATTTTTGGTGCGACTTAAACAGAATGTGCTGGAGAGACAGATGTGTGTCAGAGACGCTCCCCCTCTTATGAAATAGGCTTCCCATCCATGTGAAGCTGAGTTTGTCTATTACCCAGTTTAAGCACAACCTAGATAAGTGGATGGAGAATAGGAAGTTTACACCGGGCCAGGCACCCATGTCCTTTATGGTTAGAGATAGCTTGTAAATACCTGGCCCTAACTGCCCTATTTGGATAAAGAATATCATTATTCTTTCAGGAAAACTTGGCAAGGCTTAGAAAGGTCTCCAGGTCGGTAGCCCAATAACAATCTATGAATTTGTTTTGTGATGTACTTTGTGATAAAGCAGTGTAGTAAAAGTTGAGCTGAGTTAGGTTGAGATGATACTTCTGAAACTGCTACCTGGTGATCCATCAACACTTTTGTGGGTCACTGTACATCAGATGTTATCTTCGGGTTAGTGTCTTCTTTTGATGCTACCATTGCTAGAGGTGTTTTTTCCTAAGCGTGGCCTCTCAAGAGAATTTGTTAAAAACTCAGTTTTAGAGCTGATGGACCTCTTGCTTTCAGAAACGAAAGTGGATATTTACCACACCATCAGATAAGAAGGTTCATTTTTAGTAATATATCCTTCCTCCTTCCCCCAACAGCTTTCTGCTTTATCTCTCCCTTGTCTTTATCTTATGTTTGTCCTCCACTTTATGGGATATGGGAGCATATAGAACTGGAGAGATGGAGATTGAGCTTTGCTGTGTGATAGAAGTGCAGTTGGAAATTCTCATCTGTTGTAAGACTGTGGCCTAAATCACAGAAGTTAGTAAAGATTGGCATTCATCATACAGAACTGTTATTATGGTATGTGTCCATAACTTTCAGTCTCTTGAGAAGAGATGGCATATGTAAACAGCAAGACTAATGCTACGGCTTTAGGACCTTTTGGCAGGTAAAAATGTTCAAGGCTGTCAGAAACCCCCTCCTTTTCATCATGCACCACACGTACCTGTTCCCCATATCTTCTTTGATGCAGTTTGTTTCAGTCAGGACAGAATGGGGCTCAGACCATCTATCATTTTTTGTAATTTTTCTAAATGGTTCAACTGGTTTATAAGCGAGTAGAATAAATTCCATCTTGGTCTACATTTTTTTTTTCTCTCTTTGCCTTTTGTCATGAATTTCTGTTTTTGACATTTTTCCTCGTCATAAATTCATCATTTTTTTCCTTTGGTTTGGTGGGACTAGACCTTAAGCATAGAACATCTCAAGCAACTTTTTTTACAAGTGTGCGTCCTGTAGGGTCATTCTACTTGCTAGTTGGCAAATATTATGCCTTTGTTGTGTGACTGAGTCTTGCAATTCGTTCAGATGCAAATTTGGTAATATATTTAATTAACTTGAATGAGGCATATTAAGGATCATTTTGTTAGGAGTCATTCCCTGCAAAACCTTCTGAATTGAGTTAGCCTTCAAGTTCTATTTCTGTGTAGCTCACTCCTACAGCAAAGATGGCAAAAAAAAAAAATGTGGAGTATTTTCATGTACCCTTCCTAAAACCATGATGAAACATTCAGCTATTTATTTTCTTTCTACTACTCATTCCACTTCATTGTTGACAGAATCATCTGCCCAAAAGAAACTACAACTACTTTTGAGGTACTTAAAATTCCCATAGTTGTTATTGTGGACACCATGGCTGCTAAGGTATTAAATGTCGCAGCTCAGCCCATGGATTCCAGGCCATGTACATTGATGACTACCTGTTCACCCTTCATTCCTGCCCTAGGAGTTGGGAGGGTGGCCTAATGGTTAAGGTGTTTGCCTTAACAAACATAAGGTACAGGGTTTGAATCTCACAGGGGATAATTGGCTAGGCTTAAAAAATGGCTCGCAAGGGCAGTTAGCTTAGTACTAACCTATGAACCTAGACTATGATAACTTGGCAGGGACCCTAACTAGGGCAAAAGCAGGTACTCCATCTCCCACTCAAGGTTCTGAGAGTCCTTTGGCATGGCTTTTTCATAAACACCTACTCCCCTAGACATCCTCTGATTAGTTTCCAGTTCTTTAGAACAGCATCATTTATAAGACTTCGAACACAGTTTAACTGGGTGGCAGCTCCAACACCCACTCACATGCCAACACTGTATTGTCCAGTGTTAGTCCTTTAGATGCCTGTCCTATCACTGTTTCTCAACCTAATGGCATCTGTGCATTTGATGCATGACCCCAGAGTGACACTGTTCTTGGCTTGTGTGCTGGCACTAGGATTTGTGGCACTAGTAACAGTATGGGGGTTGCCATCATCTGGTCCAGTGCTGGTAAATTCAGTGTCAAATGTGGACATTACTGATGCTAGTTGTGTCTCTGTTTTTAGGCCATTGCCTTGACTCTAACTGTTTTGGCATTGACAGTTGTAGCACCAGTAGCCCTCAGCAACAGGATGTTTAGGCCTGTAGATCATTTTCATTTGGCAGAGTAGAGATTCCTCTGGCCAACTGTAGTCTTTTGCGTGTAGGTTATTTGTCAAGGGTGTTTCATACCTATCAGGCCCTGTCGCCCTCCTGCTCCCCAGATAAAGCCACTCAAGGTTTTGACTGAATCGAAACATATCGAGTCCTCTGTGGATTCGCCTGTTGAGGACTTAGATAAGGAAGAGAAGACTAACTTTGTGTCTGCACTAGAAGAAGACCCCAAATTTGGGGAATACCTTGAAATAATGCAGTAATATGGGGAATGGCCTTTTGACCCTATCCCTTCCTCACTCTGCAGACTTCAGGCTAACCCTTCAGTTTTCTTGAGTAATTCCCAGTCGGTGAATGCTCTTAGAAGTTACTACAAAGGTGGTTTGGGAGAATCAGACTGCAGTAGTCATATGTTCCAGTCTCCTAAGGAGCAAGCTGTCTGGGCAGGGACTTGCCTCAGAGCCCAGCTGTCCGTCCTCAAATAGGCAGTCAGATGTGATGAATGAGTTTTGAAAGTCATGTTTCCATCTGCCTCATTTTCCTTCTGGGTGCTAAACTATGCAAGTCGTGTGTGCTACTTACAGAAAGACCTACCTTAATAAATGAAGTCATAAGTGGGGGTTGCCAGATGGGTCTTATAAGGATAAGTTGCTGACCAAGGCCTATTTGTCTCTAACCCAAGCAGCCTGTTGGTCCTTCAGTTATATAGCACACCAGAAGGATTTCCATGAACTGTTTGAGTTGCAGTATCTGGCATTGTAGTTCACAAGCACTCCTGGCTCTGTCTTCGTGACTTTGCTAAGGGGATGGAGGCAACCATGTTAGGTTTCCCTTTTTCAGCTACTCTCTTGACCAGAAAACTAGTTCACCAGCACCTGGAGAATATGGAGAAACCGATTAAAATACTCTGACTGTCGTGGTAATGAAATTCCATTTTCTATGGCATTTCTTTGTTTTTTTTTCAGGCAGAGGATCAACCATCATATGTGGCTGAGATACAGCACACACAGGCTTGTTTCCTACATGATCACAGTCTCAAAGGTAAGAGTCCTCAGTGTCCTGCAAGAAGTGACTTGCCTAACTGCCCCAGTTTGAATGCAGTTGGACAGCAGCAGTCCTGAGGACTTGCTCAAGCATCCCACTGTGGAAGTCACTGGCAGTCACATTTGCTAGTACTGGATCTCAGAAGCCTAAACTCATTTGTCCCAATTGAAATCTTTCAGACAAGGGTAGTCAATGCTTCTGTGTTGTCAAAGGTAGTTTGGATGTGCTGTTTGTACTTCAAAGACATGTTCTTTCACATAATAATCACCAGTGAGGATAGGATGTACTTGTGTTTTCAGGTTGGAGCTATAAACTATCATTACCAGACTCTGTCCTTTTTTAAGTAATATAGTTATTTAATTTAACTAGATAGGTAGACTGGTGCATACAGTGTTTGACCATAAATATTTGTTTTTTTTCCAGCAACATTTAGTTGCAGTTTGATGTGCATTTCAGTTGAAGTTTTAGGTATTTTTGCGGAAATACAGTTAGAATATTTAGCCATCGAGGCTACATTCCTGAGCAGTTTAATTCAGTTAAGTTTTAGGTATTGTAGCAGAACTAAAATGTTTACAAAATATGTAGTCCAGTCATTAGATTCAGAAGGCAGTTGCATTCAGCTAGGTTTCAGTTATAACATTTAGACAGTTACATTCAGTTACTTTTAGTATCACCTTCTGCCACTCTGCGTTAACTTGCTGTATTTCTGCTGGATTAGCTCACCAGAGGTTGTAGGGAGCCAAAATCTTCCCTTACTTACGTGACTAGTTTCTTGTTGCTCTTTCCATGGGGATTCCAGTTTCTAATTGGTAGTATGTCTTCTCAGACCTTTCTATTCCTTTGGTTAAAGTCATCCAACCCAGAGTTTGATTTTCATTGGATGTCCCCATATGTCATCCTTTGTTTAGGTGTTTTGCTCTAAGACAGGTTACAATATGTGGACAATTGCAGTACTTTGTACATCTCAGTCCTTCTCTGTGGATCTTTGTCAGAATGCTAGATGTCATGTCAGTAGCAGGTGGCATGGGACCTATCCCGTACTGTACTTGAGAGTGTTGCAGTGAATATTCAAGACCAGTGGTCCCAAAAATGTTTGAAGGTTAAACCTTCAGTAGTGGTGAGATGCAGCTTACCTGACAATATGAAACCCTTTTCAGTTGCAGATTTTTCAGATGTTAGTTATCATAGATTGGGAGGAGGGGGTGCTGTAATGGGCAGAAGTCACTTCTCCACTTAAGCATGCTAGAGGTGAGAGCAGATGATTTTCGCGTTTCACTGTTGCAGTCTTCACATTTGGGTTGTCTGCTTGCAATAGCCCTCAGTCGGCCTGATTATCAAAGTCTTGGGTCCTGCGTCAGTTGCGGCCTCATCTTACATGATGTCAGGTTGTCAGGGGTATAAAGCATGCAGCTGACGCCATTACATCAGTCTTTCTTGCTGTGCGGTGCCCGAAGTAGAAGCAGTTTGCAAGTGCCGGTCGGCCAATTCCTGAAATTTTCGTTTTTGAGTTTCAGAACCGAAGTCTTCAACTAAGCTAAGTACCCCATTGGGAAATCTTTTTTTCTTGCTCTAAACCGATGTCAGTAAAAGTTAACTTTTATTATTTCTTGTGGTCCTGCCATTTACCACAAATTTATCCCCAGTCTCCAAAATGTGTGGACAAAAATTACAGTGTTGACATTTAAAATTCCCTTTTGCTCTATTTGAACTGAAGTTACTATCTGTCTTTGTCCCTTCAAAATTGTCTTTAAAGGACCTATCTCTTTTATAGACTATTTTTGGCCCATTGCCCACTTTTTGAGCTATATTCACATCAAATTGCAAACCTTCTCTAACTCTTATTTAGAGTTTACAAGTGCGCATCCACTATTTCAAAAAAAGTCCATAGTTAAAGGACAATTGGTTAGAGCAGCCCGGATGATCAGTTCTGATGTTAATTTTAGTGAAGAAGTAAGGTTTATTTTGAATATGTTCAAAGTAAAGGGATATCCAGAGGCCTTACTAAAGGAGATGGGTCAGGAGTTTTTGGATAAACGAGAAAAGGGCTATTATAAACCAATTTTGGTTTTTGGAAAGGGTGGTAACAGTGTTGTGGCCCAAAAAGTGGAGTCTATAAGTAGTTTACGTTTTGTTGTTTGTTTTAACCAAGTCATGCAGAAGATAGTTGACATTATTTACAGTAATTGGGACATTTTGCAATTTGATGTGAATATCCTATCGGATATTAAACACTGTAGGCTAACTAATGCATTGGCCAGACATATTCAGCAAAGAGGTGATCACACTTTTCAATTTCTAGTGATACAGCATGTAACTAAAGATCCACAGGGGAGATGTTTAGATGTCCATTTGGATATTTGTGATTTGAGATGGCAGCGCAGACTTGATGCTGCCAATTACCCTGGTTTAAATGAGGCTATCAGCATTTCTAGTGTTTTAAAATTGAGACGTATATTAGGTTGAGATATCGGGTCTAAAATTGGTTTTAATGTTTTTTATTATTAACACAATTTATGTCTCCATCTGTGACAAACATTACAATTATGCATTCCTTTCATATTAGGTGTTAGGTATTTAAACTCATTGTCTTAAGATTATATTTATAATATTGTATTCAATTTCTAAATTAAAGTTTATATAGAATAATTTATTGAAAAGTCAATAACTGGATTTTTTAGATGGATGCTTAGATTAAAATATCGATTGCCTTTAGGGCTTTAATTAGATGTTTGTCTTTATTTGCATCATATTTGTGTTTTAGTAGTGTATGTAGTTCATCTATGGATTTTAATGTGGCATATCTCTTTAAAAAATTTTAAATATTTAATTGGTCACTCGTTAAGGGATCATTATTTAAGGCTGGGTTTTCTTTATGACGTGTGTATATGTTATTTTGTTTTGAGAACTTCCTAGAAGGTGCTACCTGGAGTTCTTTACATACCTTTACCAAGCATTACCACTTGCCAATTTTTTTTCTAAATCCAGAGCTGGATTTGGCACTGCAGTATTGCAGGGCCTTATAGCTGGTCGTAATGCTATCTAATTTCCTCCTCCCATCCTTAGCTTTGGGAATCTACCCAAATGTGATAACTGCAATAGTGAAGCATGAAGAACATAGTGCAGTTATGTACACTTACCAGTCCTGGTTACCCTCCCTCCAGCCCCCTGTCTTCTATTGACTATACCTCTATTCTTGTTTACTATGCTTAAAGCTTTTTGGTGTGTTTGCTTTTTTGTTGGAGGTGTAACCTTGTATATAATTGCTTCCCATTATGGGGGCACCTGACATCTTGGGCAAGAAAAACTGATGTAATGGCATCGGCTGCATGCGTTATACCCCTGACTACCTGACGTCATGGAAGATGAGACAGCAACCGACGCAGGATCCCAGACTTTAATAATCAGGCCGACTGAGGGCTACTGCAAGCAGATAACCCAAATGTGATGACTGCAACAGTGAATACACTCAAACATCTACATTTATGGTAAGTGTACACAACTGTACTTTATTCTTACTGTGAGTGCTTTTCAGGACTCAGTTCCGTTGAGGCAACAGCTCTATACTTTGAAAATGTGGCATCTGTTTGGTATATTGTCAGACAAGAGGGCACTTATTTTTCCAGGAGGCAGTTAGGGCCTAGCAGAGAACTGTGTGCTTCATTAAGTTACATTTGGAGCGAGGTCATCTTTACAGCAGACAGCCTAAACCCCTGTCTACTCATGTTGCACATATGAGCTCTGTTTCATTAATACCTAGGAAACATTTGGGGCAAACCGCAGTGCATCCTGTTCACATCTTTAGTCAGCTGCAAGGGTTGGGACTACTTTTCCATGATTTCATCCCAAGGAGTTAATCTGAGGATATTGTCATACACAGATTCCTCTGGTAGTAGGTTTATTCAAGGCCAAAGTCATCATTATAGCTCCTTTCTAGCCTTGCAACTGGTTCACCCCCTCCAGATGCACCTATCAGAGAAGTTATTGTGCACGTGACCCTTCAAGGTTTTGCTATCTCATTCTTCAGGTAAACCTCACCCAGTCATACCCACTCCAACCAGTAATCCATCCATCCATTTATTTATTTATTTGTTTTGACAGAGCAATCAAAAGTATTTCATCTTTTCAAAGACCTTTACCTGTAAGACTTGTAAGGGTAAGTGGATTATTTTTCTCATTTGGGCTTTTAGTAAGTGTGCAGATTCCTTTTCAGGTTTTATCCCTTCTATTCTGGATTACCTTTACAAAATGTTTGATTCTTGCCTCACCTCTTCTTCCATTAAAGTCCATTTAATTGCCATATCTAATTTCCATTCCAGAATGGATAGTTTTTCTCTCGCTTCCCTTAAAGTGTGTAGAGCGTTTTATGTGTCACCTTCCTCATTAGTCCCCTGTTCAAGACTCGGTTCCACTGCGGAAAATTTGCTTAATTTTAGAAAAGCTTACCTCCTTATATCTTTGAACCCACTACATTGAGTTAAAGTACCTGTCCTGGAAGATCCTGTTTCAGGTGGCCATCACTTCATATGGGTTTCTGCATTATAGGTTGTATCTTTCAGAACTCCTTATTTAGTGTTCTACAAAGACAGTATGATGCTTAGAACAAATCCATTCTTTATGCCAAAGGTTATTACAGAAGCAATTTTAAACTGTGGTGTAAATAGCCTAGTTTCTTTCCTCGCTGTGTGTATGGTTGGGAGTAACTCTGTCACTACACGGACTTGCATAAGCAGCTTAGGTTTCATCTAGATAGGATTAAATCTTTCCTCAAGGGGAGTTGGATATTCATTTCATTTATAAAGGCCATATTGGGCCAGACAGTGTCTAAGCTTAGCCTTTCTTGGGAGTTAGGTAGCTGCATTGATTACTGTAATAGTAAATACAGTAGTGCCCTACCCAAAGTCCGTAGGGCTATATTTGTTGCTTTCCCCCTTCCCACACCATAACTCACTTCTAAGTTATATCTCTGCAGCTGTAGCATAATACCTTTGTAAGGCACTGCAAGCTGGATGGTATCTCTCTGCTTGAATCTTCGTTTGGGGCCACTGATATCTATGTTTTTTTCCCCTGAGGATGACCATTCGGGAAAATAAAGTAGAGAGTGTGTCCTGCTAGTTACAGAGGATAGGTCTCTTCTTACCAGGTGTGAAAGTTGTGCTCTTACCGTAACAACAGGTCCATAAGGAGAAGGTTCATCCTCTGTAACATACCTTCATTCCCCCTTAAATGTATTTAGTCTGGAGTTTCCTTTGTTTCTTTCTTTCATTTTCTTCTCTTCACTGTTCAGCTCTGTAACTGAAATCTGGAGAGACAGGCATGAGTGGTGCATAATGAGAAGGGCTCCTGGAGGCCTAGAAAAGTATCTCCCAGTAAGCTGCTCTAATTGCTGCACAATAAGTTCTGATGATTACATAGGATGGACCTTTTTTGTTACAGATGTATAATTATTGTAAAGGCATACCTTCCAGTTTGTTACTTTTGTTAAGGTATTCTTTATCAGAAGATAACAAAGTGCTTTTTCATCCCATCGATATGTAACTGAACATGTGGTATCTAAGGATCTGGACATTAGTTATATTCACTTTTCCTCAGTGTTGAAGAAGTCCTACTGTCCATGTAAACTTTATAAGGCTAGTCATGCAGTGAAAAAGAATTGTCATAATACTGAGTCAATTTTCAGGATATTTTTACTGATTCTTTTCAAGCTGGAGTGGCATGTTCCTTGCAGACAGAAGCCTGTGAGTCTGATGTCTTAGAATGCATACTTCATCCATTTTTCGTACTGACATTATGACTCTGACTGATTGGCAACATTAGTGACGCTTTTGAAAAAAGAAGTCTAAATTAGCACAATAACAAGTTAGTATTGAGCAGCATTCTCCCCAGCGAAGGGTGTTTTGACGAGTCTAGACCCCACAAAAAAGACAAATATAAATAGGAACGTTATAGAACAGATTTAATAGGAATAATCTTCTACTTCCTTTCTGAGTATTTCCCATTCCTTCTAATAATCCTAGAAAGGCATCTGTTTCACTGGCTAGTGCTAAAAGTGGTTAGGGTAGTCAGGCTGAAAAAGCTGTAATGTCAAAGAGTTTCTCAGTGTGAGGTGTCTATTGATGATGTTTGTGTTTCACTGTTGCAGTCATCACACTTGGGTTATCTGCCTTCAGGTAGCCCTCAGTCGGCCTGAATACCAGAGACTTAGTATTTCTGAGTCGGATGCTGTAGCTCCAGGACTGACGTCAGGTCGTCAGGGGTATAAAAACAGGCAGCCGATGCCATTACATCAGTCTTTCTTGCCTAGAAACCCGAAGCAGAAGCAGATGTTCATCGTGTTACACTGCTGCAGTCAGTACACTTGGGTTATCCTGCCGTCAGCGGTTCCCCAGTCAGCCTGAGTTCCAAAGTCTTGGCCTGGCGTTGGTTGCTGTCACCTCCTCCCTGACGTCAGTGCGACAGGGGTATACAAGATGCAGCCGACGCCATTTTCTTCAGTCTTTCTTGCTGCGCAGTGCCCGAAGCAAAAGCAGTTAGCAAGTGTCGGTCGGCCGTTTCCTGAGATTTTCATTCCGAATCCAAAACCGAAGTCTTCTACAAAGCTAAGTACCCCATTGGGGAAACTTTTCTTGCCTCAGACTGATGCCAGTAAAAGTTAATAACTGTATTTCTTGTGGGAAGCAAATAAGGATTTCCATTCCTATTGTATCCCATGCCTAGGCCCTGACTACGACGTCACTCGTCAGTTTTGTGCTAGGTTTAACAAGCGCACTGTTAAACGTCGGTTTGATTTTGCCCAACATTATTTTGGTAGAAAATTCAATTATACCATGCCGTCGGAACTTCCTACGACCAGAATACACAAAAAGCGCAAAGACAAGGATAGGCATCCGAGGCCCAAAACTGACGACGAAGCTTCTTCTAGGTCAGTCGCCGGTTCTCCGGTTTTCAGCGAGCTGCCTCTGACTCCCACATGGACATGGCTGGGCCTTCGAATGCACAAACTGTTCAGCCTACCGAGACTAACCTTTCAGAGGGATCTGGAGTAGCTGAGCAAGCCACAGCTTCAGAAGGCGTCTTCAGACCTACTCAGTTAAGCATTAAACCCTCAGCTTGTCTAAGCCTCCTTTAAAATCAAAGAAACAAATTCAGCATTCCCCAGGACAGGCCTCCATGCCTAAGAAACAAATGCTCAAAATGGCCGAAGACCTAATCACTCTAATCAGGGGGTCCCATCCCCCTCCTGATAAAAGGCCTAGTCAGGATGCAGACTATGAATCATCCGACCAGGTGTCCATCTCTTCTGATTCATCCTCAGACCTAGGATACTGTTTACCCCCTTATGAGGATTCTGATGCTGGGGAATCAAATCAGCCTCACTGCCTGAGGACTACTCCTTTGGGGAAACCCTACATACCATGAGGGAGCATTTCCACTGGGAAGGCCAGGATTACTCAGAATCCAAGAAAAGGCTCAGAGACTTCCTTTTATTACCTCAACACAGACCCCTTGCTATTCCGCCAGTGTTAGATATTGTGGATGATGTGTATACTGAATCCAGCTTAAATCCTGATTCCTTACCTCCAGCTCCTGTTAAACCTGACCAATACTACAGAGTCCCTGACTCACATAAATTTCTGTATAAAAGCCCTGTAGCTGACCCTGAAACTATTTCTCAGGGACCCAAAGAAGTTAAGGCCTCATCAGCCAAGAATCCAGTTCCCTCTGACAGAGATTCCAGAGCATTAGACAGATGGGGAAAGAAAGTATATACGTCTGCAACTTTAGCAATGAGAGCCTTAAATTGCCAGTTTCACATGCTAAAATATCAGCAACTTTTACTGTCTCAGTTAAAACAAAAAATGCTTCCAGAATCAGAACCTCCTAATTTTAAAGAAATGCAGGATTTATTGCATGCAGCTGAACAAGTGGGAAAGCGTACTTTGCAATGTTGTTTTGATTCTCTAGAGGCCTCCTGCGGAGCAGCAGTTACAGGCTCTGTCATTAGAAGACATGCTTGGTTAAAAGAACATACGTTACCAGATCATGTTAAAGCAAAATTATTGGATGCACCTTTGCAGCAGGATGTGTTATTTGGAGTTAAGGCAGAAGAGGTATTAAAGAAAATGGAGGATAAGGCAAAATCTATGCAAACTGTGAAGGATTTCTTACAGGTTCAGCCTCTTTGATTTAGCAGAAACTGGCCAACTAAGAATTGGTCCTTTCCAATTACAGACAGACCTCAAAGGGGAAGATACAGATGTCCAAGAGGTAGAGGTCAAACACAAGGTCGTTACAGGCTTCGACAATGGGTTGCATCAGGCCAGAAAGAAGGGGAAGACAGGCCCCAACCATATAAAAAGCAGCTCCAATGACTTCACACTACAGCTGCCAAACAAATTCCTCTTGGCAGCCCCCTTGGGAGGAAAACTGGAACTCTTCTACCACAATTGGCAAATGATCACCAAAGACAAATGGGTTCTCAACATTGTATTTCAAGGTTACAGGTTCCACTTTCACACTCTGCCAAGGTTAAAAGGAATGCCAAATCTGCCACCAAATCAATGGGCAGAGGCTCAAAAACAAATTACAGCACTCATGGATATGAGAGCTATTCAAAAGGTATCATCACAGGAGCGAGGACAAGGATTTTACTCAAGACTCTTTCTGGTACCCAGAAAGGACAAAGCCTGGAGGCCCATTCTGGATCTTTCATCTCTAAACACTTACCTGGATGTTCCGAAATTCAAAATGTTGACACTACAGCAGCTTCTTCCCATGCTGGGCAAGAAAACTTGGCTCGTGCATGTCCCTATCAGACAAAACTGCAGAAGATAGATTCATAGCTGGTTCAATGCACTACCAATTCTCTGCACTGCCCTTTGGCTTATCTACTGCGCCCAGGGTCTTCACAAAGTGCCTGGCACCAGTAATTGCATTTTGCAGACAGAAAGGAATTCAAATTTATCCGTACCTGGACGACTGCCTGATTCAAGCAGAGAGCAAGGACATTCTTCTAAAGCATCTGGCGTTTGTAAAAAAGATATTAAGTTGCCTGGGGTACACAGTAAACGAAAATAAATCAAAACTAGTGCCCTCACAAGAGATTATATTCCTGGGTGCCAGCTTGAACACAATGGCCCAGATGGCTTATCTCACGCCAGACAAAGCAAGGACAACTGACTCAATACTTTCAGTTGATGGCAACAAAGACCCAACTCCCTGCAAGAAAAATTCTGCAGGCCTTGGGTTACATGGCATCCTGCATACTACTAATTCCATATACCAGACTGCATATGAGGAAACTACAATGGTACCTAAAGAATGTATAGTCTCAACACTGTCAAAGTTTGGAAACAGTTATACCACC
Source organism: Protopterus annectens (assembly GCF_019279795.1). Classification (NCBI taxonomy): domain Eukaryota; kingdom Metazoa; phylum Chordata; order Ceratodontiformes; family Protopteridae; genus Protopterus; species Protopterus annectens. The sequence continues at coordinate 1,721,438,258 of NC_056743.1, read as the reverse complement.
AATCCCTTGCCTTCAACAGGAGTTTCAATGGTGCACTCAAGCTTGTCACCTCAACAAGGGACAGCCTTTTACACAACCCACAGCCAGGCAAACACTGACAACAGATGCATCGGATTACGCCTGGGGAGCACACATGGCAGGCAAACGTATTCAAGGCATGTGGCCCAAGGAACAAATGCATCTTCACATCAATCACAAAGAGATGCTAGCTGTACAAAATGCCCTTATAGCTTTCAAGGACCTACTACATCCAGGACAACTACTACTAAAGACAGACAACACCACAGTTATGTGGTACATAAACAAGCAAGGGGGCACACATTCCTACCCCCTATGCAGGCAAGCCATGACCTTGTGGAATACAGCACTAACCTACCAGGTACATCTGCAGGAACAATTCCTGCCAGTAACAAAAAATACACTGGCAGACGAAGTAAGCAGAAATCTCATGGACCCTCATGAATGGAAACTAAATCCACAAGTGTTCAGCATGATAACAAGGAAATGGGGACGCCCAGACATAGATCTTTTTGCCTCCCCTCACAATTACCAACTATAAAAATTCTGCACAAGAACTTATCACTCTCAAGCATGGAAATTTGATGCTCTATCATTCATCTTGAAAGCCCTGACAGTCTATGCCTTCCCTTCAATGCCTCTTCTTACCAAGGTGCTCCTAAAAGTCCGACAAAGGCCAAAAATTATCCTGATTGCCCCCGACTGGCCACGTCAGCACTGGTACCCAATCCTAAAGAGCTTGTCTCAGGGCCCAGCTTGGCCTTTACCTCAAATTCCTCATCTTCTGACTCCACAAAACATTAAGATTCTGCACAGTCAACTCAGAACCTTAAATCTGGCAGCATGGCAGATAATGTAGCCACTCAGACTGCACCTCTCTCTAAAGCTGTTATGGATGTCATTTTAGAAGCCAGGAGGCCCAGCACTAGGAAATCTTATGCATCAAAATGGAAGAGATTCTGTGCTTGGAACCAGGCACAAGGGCTCAAACCACTTGTTCCAAATATACCTCAGATTTTACAATACCTGAGATGCTGGACAAAGGCCTATCTTTCTCATCAATTAAAATCCATTCCTCTGCCACTTCAGCTCATTACAATACGGAACCTCCTATTTTTTCACATCCTCTACTAAGACAGTACCTCAGAGGGGCAAAAAACATAAGACCCCCAAGGAGAGCACC